>NC_136901.1:6834151-7036651 GCF_949606895.1 Notothenia rossii
TTTTTTAAACTGCCATACTTCCCAAACCCTACATTCCTGAGACATAATTTATCATGACAAACGTAGGAAAACATCTCGTAGCTTGAAAAATGACAAATAATTAAGCAAAAATAATTAAAAAAAATACTTTTTGAGGCCATGAAGTGACAAAAACGTTCAACATTCCTCCATTAAAGCCCATTGTAATTTCAGGCAGATATGTCCTCACGGCAGCAGCCGCACACCTTTAGTTAATCTGCCAAAAAGGCCACATTATTAACCCGAAACTACACACAAATTACACTTCAGATACTCAACTTCCTTGACCTGCTTCACGTTTTGAAATTTCACAGATATCTGTTCAGTTCTTCCACAAAACGTTCACATGTAAGAGGTTCATCTCTCATTCAGAACAATGAAGCCTTTGATCTCTACAGAGCTCGTTAGCTCAACTATAAACACCTGTGTGATGGAACACGATGATGTCATCACTCCAACTGACGTGCTCAGAGCAGCAGACTTCAGATAGCAGTGTGCAAACAGTCCAGCCGTGAAGACATCTACGGGACAGTTTTGAGATTTCTCCAGATGCCGTTGCCATGGCAACAAAATGCTCGCCTTCTCATAACTTCAGTGAAAATACTCCAAACAGCCCAGAACTTCACAGGTTTGGTAACGATGCAGCCGTCAATGCACCTAAGCGTAGTATGGGGTGTCATCAAATGCCGTTGTCATGGCGACGGACCACTCGCCATGAAACACGATGTGGCTGTAAGTCCCATCGACACGGTCCAATCGTCCCCCAATCTTCACTTGTATATCACCGGTCCATGCCTCAACAGCTCTACGCCAAATCTGAGATCTCACCATATGCCGTTTCCATGGAAACGCATTTCTCGTCATAAAACATGTCGCTATAACTCCTATGAAAATGTTCAAAAAGTGCTCAAACTTTACATGTGTACTAACAGTCCAGCCGTGAAGACATCTATGGGACAGTTTTGAGATTTCTTCAAATGTCGTTGCCATGGCAACACAATGCTCGCCTTGAAACATGGTTTTCTCATAACTTCAGTGATTATACTCCAAACAGCCCAGAACTTCACAGGTTTGGTAACGATGCAGCCATCAACGCATCTAAGCGTAGTATGGGGTGTCATCAAATGCCATTGCCATGGCGACGGACCACTCGCCATGAAACACGATGTGGTTGTAAGTCCAATGGACACAGTCCAATCGTCCCCCAATCTTCTCTTGTATATCACCGGTCCATGCCTCAACAGCTCTACACCAAATCTGAGATCTCACCATAAGCCGTTTCCATCCCTCGCCATAAAACATGATGTCGCTATAACTCCTATGAAAATGTTCAAAAAGTGCTCAAACTTCACCTATGTGCTAACAGTCCAGCCGTGAAGACATCTGAGGGACAGTTTTGAGATCTCTTCAAATGCCGTTGCCATGGCAACACAATGCTCGCCATGAAACACGGCTTTCTCATAACTTCAGAAACTGCTCCAAACGCCCCAAAACTTAACAAGTTTGGTAACGATGCAGCCATCAACGCATCTAAGCATATTATGGGGTGTCATCAAATGCCGTTGCCATAGCGACAGATCATTCACCATCAAGTTAGTTCAGAAGTTTGCAGTTCAAATATTCTGCTGCTTTTCCAAGCCTTTTTACTTTCTTTTCTTCTCTTATCACATATTCAAGCCTCCTGTGTTCATGTATCATTTCATTCTCAATTCTTCACTTTCTTCTTACACATCACATTTCAGCATAGCAGTTCAGCGTCAGCTTTTCAGCATAAAGCATTCCCATTAGCAATTTCTTCAGGAATTGCATTCTCTAGTCTATTCTATTCTTTCTTTTTTAATGACCTTACACATAGGTCCACACCTGGCTGGTGTACAACGATACTCCCCTGTTGGTAATGTAGTTGTGTGTGCATATACAGTACAGTTTGGGACTGTAAAAAATGAGTGTAAAAGAAAAAAACGAAAGTAGTGCTAAAGTATAAATAGCATGGTTATTTTTCAGAAGTATTGAGGTATCTTTCCCCCCTTCCTACACTGAACAAAAATATAAACGCAACACTTTTGTTTTTGCTCCCATTTTTCCTGAGATGAACTCAAAGATCTAAAACATTTTCTACATACACAAAATAACCATTTCTCTCAAATATTTTTCACAAATCAGAAAAAATCTTTGATAGTGAGCACTTCTCCTTTGCCGAGATAATCCATCCCACCTCACAGGTGTGGCATATCAAGATGCTGATTAGACAGCATGATTATTGCACAGGTATGCCTTAGGCTGGCCACAATAAAAGGCCACTCTGAAACGTGCAGTTTTGCTTTATTGGGGGGGGGTCTGGGGGGGGGGGGGTATGTGGGTAAACATGCAAACAATTGCTACATTTTGCCTGTACTTCAGATTTCTAACCACAAATGATATGTTAGAAAACAATAAATACAGTCTGGCTGTTTCCAACCTGCTTCTTAAAAGTCACTGGGCAGCCATTACGCACTTATGTGTTATCAACCAGCATTAGCGTTGCTGTAGTGCTTTTGAGGCTCTTCACAGTGACGCAAATGCACTGGTACTGTCAGAGGAGAAAAAAAACCTTGAGTCACTGAAAATCCAGTTTTCAAGAACATCTTTTTCATACATCACTACTCTGCTATTTTGAAGATGCGGCACACGTCGAGTACATGTTTGTCACAGAGGCTCATGGCACCGCTGAATCAAAGCGCTGATGAGAGGTTTGGATGTGGAAAAGCATTCTCAAATATGTGTTTTTTTTAACTGTGCACGATGTAAGTGTGAGTCACTGGTTTCAAAATGTCAGGGATGTTGCTCATTGGAGAAGACTGTGTTTATGACACTAATATTATTTTAATGATAAACATTATAACTCGACGTGTGGAATGCACTCTTGCCTATGAGCTTTTCAATGCGACATCTTGTTTCTCCACCCCTTCCCCCACCGCTCAGGAGAATGAAACTTGATTATGAATTATTCCCTTTAGAAATAAGGAACGAACAGTGTGCGCTGCCAAAAGCTCGGGGACAGTTGAGTGTGTGGAGGCATGTGTAAGTGTGTCATGTCGTTCGAGGACAAGAAGAAAGCAACGACACAACAAGCCTTCTGTGCTCGGACATCCAAAATGCTCTGTGTACCGTCCAGATTTTTTCCAACACATGTAATAGAGACTAACCTTCTACGGTCTAAACGCCCTGTGGCTACCATCTGACTGGGGGATTGTTTCTTTCTTCCTCCTGCCCTACTTTTGAGAGCCAAATCAGCGCTTTACAAAAAGTTTTTAGGTCATATTTAGGCTGCCATAACACATCAGGGAACCAGTTGATAAGTGATAGAGTGTCTTCTTTCTTCATAATTGAATAATCATCTGAGAAGTGATTTCTCGACAAGTTAAAGTGCTCAAAAAATCAAGGTCTCATTGTTTTTCAAGTGGGTTATTATTGTTATTGGTGTCGAAACTTGACAGTTGCCTAACACAAATGCCAGTTTTCTTTGTCAGGGTAAGAAAGGGAATGAGAGACTAGAGCAGTGGAAGTTAAGTGGAGACTTGACAGTTTTGGAAAGACAACGTATTCGCTGCTTCTTCTTCTTTTATGCCATCGCCCCACCGTCCACCAGGATGACTTGACTCTTGTTGCCATGGAAACAGGAGTTACCAAACGCTCAATAATATCTGGGTAAAGGGCAGAGAAAGAGAAAGATAGATTTATACTTTGTGAAATCAAGACATAAAGCGTCAATTATCAAAACTTCCAGATGCATCACATTGTTTGTTAAACATAGTTAAAGCAATTTAAAGTATATCTTTGCTGTAATTAATTTTAAAATGCATTATATTGATATTGATGATCTGCTTTCCCCTATCTGAGTCAATATTTATCTTTTATTGGACAAATGAATTACATTCTTATGATTAAACATCTTATTTTATCTACATTATTGCTTCTTACACATTATGGTATTTTATTGACCTTTGATTATATTTATCCTCTAAACCAGTGGTTCTGTAATTTACAGTCCACTAACGCCCGCGAGGACCCAGGTTCCATTCCGCCCTGAGGTCCAAAAAATTAATTAATAAAAAAAAACAAAAAAAAAAACTCCCGTTCATCGCGTCCATTCGCGACCCACCTATCACATCTCTGCGCCCCACACTTTGAGAAACGCTGCTCTAATGGAACAACTGCCATGTAAACCAATTTCCTCATATTATATAATATTTTAAATAGGATTCTGCTTCTGATTTTATTTTTCTGTATGTAAGTTGATAAAAAAAAAGTTACCTTTTGTGCACTAACATTATTGCAAAACGTTAAAATTTCCGCAAGAAATGTGGAGGCCACAGTTCTTTGTATGTATTGTTTGTCACAGTCAGATACAATTTTAAGTAATGCATTTGGACAGGTTGTATGTCAGAGTTATTACAATTTCAGGAATGTGTCTGCATTTCTCCCCCTCTACTTTTTATCGTCGCTCTGAAGCAACTTTGTAAGTAGGAACCATCAAATAAATCGGAAGAATGAGTGATCACAAACTAAAATGAGATTTAATTTGTGATGGAATTTATTAGCACGCGGTGTGACTCGGCTCAGGTAACGCTACGGGAAGCGTGAGCTCTCCATCTGGGCAAACAATTGCTCTCCGCCTGTGCAAACAATTCATAATTACTTCTGTCTGATTAACTGCAGATTTTGACCCGAGTCCCAGACACAAATAAACCACAGGTGTGTGTAGCGCAGATACGTTCCATTCAGGCATCTTGCAACTGGTCACAGGAAAAACTTGCTACAAAATGTCATATTGTTTTGTGGGTGAATGGTTTTCATTAGATACTCAACAGTAATTCACACACGAGTGTTTAAAAGTTCAGGATACAAATAGAATTAAGGCCTGAGGCGGGACTGCCTTTCTGCATGCACCTAGATGATAGCAAGCAATAGTGATTTGGCACTGTTTTGTTGTGCTGAACTTTACCTTGAAAAGTTTAATATCCAAAATGGATACAGTACTTTGATCACTATACATGAATCTTCTGTGAAAAACTCCAAAGCCAGACACAAAATCAGCCAAGACTCATAAATCTTCCCGTCTGATTTCCTCCCTCATCCCAAAGCGGGGACCCTCGAGTTATTGCCAGCTGTGTACTGCAGCCCCAGGCAGGGTACCATTCCTATTCTTGTCAAACAACATCAAAAAATGACTCATCATTAACGAAACTGCTCCAAAATTCCTTCTTTCATTTAGATGTTTGCTTGAATATTCGAAAAAATCCCTTTCATCGCGAAAATGGCGTTCTGTCATTCTTGCCAAAATACTTCCATGCAAGCTCATCTTTAAAAACTGAGCAGCTCTGATCAAAAGACGATAAAACTAGCTTCGAGGACATATGTGTGTTACTTTATCGTAGCTACGCAACCAGCATTAGCTTTCACAATTTCTTCTGACATTTTCAAAGACAAAATGTTCTTTCCTTAAACATGTCTTTCCTTTCGCCCTACTCTGCCTACATGTATGATTGGTCCTCCCATGTTCCTCTCTCTCCCTCAGCCTCCTAATCTCACAGGTGCTGCCCTGAATGGTTTTCCTTAAATGGAGCTCCCCGCGGTCGCTCAGAATCTGCACATCGGAAAAAGCTGGTGAGGCTGTGATCCTCCCCACAGACCCAAACTGCACTCCCTCCTTCAATGAAGGACAGTTGCTAACATCCGGAATCTTAATTTGGCCGGTTCTCTATCTCTCCCCATGGAGATATCCACAGTGGTAGGGGGGGGGGGGGGGGGCTTTTTTTTGGGAAACCGTTAATGACTAGCTGGCCTTGTATCTCCAAGTGGATCAATTTGCTTTGGGGATTGGATTCACTTCTTCCATGCAAACTGTCTTTGATTGAGCCAGTTGATACAACTATTGAGAATCAGGCCGAGGCGAGTGCAGTGCAGTACATCAGCGAGAAGGGAATGTGCTGCATCTGCTATTTTTTTGATTTCCGAGGGGCCGTTTTTATAGGCATGAATGTACAGTTTATACAGTCCAAAAAAAGAAAGGACCTGATTCCCCTGCACAAAGCAGCTCCAGAAATATGGATTTGTAACACGGCACATTGATGCAGTGGTTGCTTAATTTGCATTTCCCTTGAATGCATTTCTGCATTTAGTGTAACTGTTTTGCATGTGAACATTGTCGAACGAGTATCTGAAATGTTCTGTGGTGAAATCCCATTTCAGGGTTCAATGGCTCTTCCGAAGCCGCATATCCGGAAAGCCGTGAAATACACGCCCTTGTAAAGCTTGTCTATTCAATCAATTTCCCTATGTTCAATTACTGACATTACTGCTCTGAATGCTCTTGTTTTTCTCTCTTTTGCACATAATGTATTAAAACCAATGCGTCAATCACCGCTGAGGACAATTCCTGTGGCTACGGATAAGCTGATGAGTTTTACACTAAAGAACACCTCATTGAGTTTGTGTACATTATTTCCCTTCTGCTTAGTGCTACAGTGTTAAAAAGATGACCTTGCACGGTGCAGCATTGATAGAGTTTGCACTCAATGTAATTGTATTTGAGCTTAAAGTAAGAGATAACACCAAAGTTCCATTCATCAGAACGCCTGTTACCTTGGTGAAGTTGCAGCAAGGTTGCCAAGTTGATGCAGTTCATCCAGAAAAAGGACCAGCTAGATTATTGACCCTCTATCCAACATTGCAATAATATATATATCAACAATAAATAATTAACTATTATAGGGATGACCTTCCTGTTCTCTAAAAAAGATGCTGACTCATGGAAAGACATGGCTGCAGTGCCCCTAGGACAATTACTGTATGTCAGACATTTCCTCGCTCTTATATAAATATGTATTCTATTCTGCATGCTTGGATGAGTCAGCGTCATCATCTGCATTTTATTGCGCAAACAAGCTGGCAGTTGGCGTGCAACAACGTCAGTCCTTCTCTGATTTTCACGCCTTGAGCTTCCAGCTTTTTAATTTTCCACTTTTTCGTCCCAACACTGCAGAACAAACCTGTCTGATCCGGTGTGTTTGGAAGGCCGTGGCAACAGCAGCGTGTGTGTCCATGTGGCGGTGCTGCATGCCAGCCGGACACACGGAGAATATGACAGTCTGCCATATGGACCACCTGCAGCAGTCTCACACAGCAAGTCAACCTGGTCACTTTATAAATCTGTTCATCCAGCGCGCTCCAACGTGCCGCTGGGATCCCTCCCCGTCCTCCTGATTAGCCGCTCCGCGCCTCGCCGTGTCCATCAGGCCGATCAACCTCAACGCTGTGCTGGTGGGCCGCATCCAATCACAGCCTCCCGATGTGTAAATAAAAAGTGAAACCCCCGCACTATCCTGGTAAATAGGATGCAGTGAGATATAAAGAGAGCAGAAGGCATTGACTTTTTGCCTCTACTCAGCAGTTTGTTTGGACTAATTGGCACGCATGATTAATTATTATCCAACCCATGACAGGCCGTGGTAAATTGGAATTAAATGACTGGCTTACTTTGCATGTCCCAGTTCAGTTGTGTAATAGGCTAAGAAGGATTCATTTGCTGCCTCCATCTTCCCACTGCACTCGTTCAAACTCGAGGTGGACTACACATGCTTGGAGGTAAACACTCAGGTATGTGCAGTGCATAAAGGGACTCGAGGTGTGCACAAAGATCCCAAACATCCAAGTGTCTTTCAGGAAACCATCTGTCGGAGGAAACGGTAAACCTCTCAGCAGCTGTTGCGTGCCAAAAAATAGTCCCTCCTATAGACAATGCATGATCGTCACATTTTTATTTAGGGACAGGTTTGCCTTGTGTATTTGAAAATACTGGTAGCATATGGCAGAGGCAATATATTCTCTGTCAATGTCAGCCAGTCAACAAATGCTAAAAAAGATTATGTTTTAGTTATTATGTTTTTTTATCAAACTAATGTTGGATAGTGACCAAAACACAATCGGTGCAAACATTAACATGATGTATCTGTGTGCTTCCATAAAGGTCTTCACTTACCTCCCATCCGGACCCTCCCACTGTCGATAACAACACGGTTCACTGCGGTTCTCTATTCAATTCAATTTCTCTTTCGCTCTCCGAAGTCACTCTGAAGGAGCTGGAGGAAGACATATGCACTGTCAGGACGAAATCTAATCAAGTCTGGGGCTCCGTACCTGTTATGGTTGCTGGTATGCAGAACGGCCATAATGGTGCTGTTTGCGTGTCAGCATTGAGAGCCCTAATGTATGTGATATTCACTCTCTCCGAGACAAGTTTTTTCACACACTGTGGATTGAGGATAGGTTTAGCACAGACCTCCCCTCCACCCCCACGTCATTCTCCTGTCCTGCTCATTTTCCTATTCTCGCCATGATAGCCGTCTGTTCCTTTCCTTAAGGATTTTGCAGTAACATGTAATCAACAACAGATTTACATTCCCGAGTCCACTCCTGCTCATCTGCTTCCCTCAATGCTTGTCTCGCTCGCTCCCTCCCCATCTCTAAATAATTACTTAAATGAATCTATTACCGGCATGGCCTCGGCGCAGCTTTAACTGAAATGCCAGTCTCTATGGGGAGGTGATGCATTCCACTGCAGGTTTAATGCTCGAGAGAGAGAGAGGGTAGACAATTATTTCTCTGGTCTTAAGCAGACGCGGTGATACACTTCAAAAAATAGTTCTTTATGTTTATATAGTAAATAACAAATCGACGCGTTCCTTCAACTGTCCCAAAATGAACCGCAGTGATCACTGTCAAAGTGATTGATTGAAATTGGTGGAGCGGCATCAAAGTTTGTTCTGCAAGTAAATCTCAAACCTTTGATCAAATGGATGTCGAGACTGACCTATTGCTTTGTTCATGTCCCTGTATGGCTTCTTGGTCTCATTTTCCACCAACAGTGACGCACACACAGATTTCTTTATTGGCCTATCAGTCACAGAAGCCTCCACAGTACTTTCCTTTACCTTTAAGAAGTCTAACAGTTCATTGAAATTACAGTTGCATGGTTTAAGTGAATGCTAAAAAAAGTGAACAACGAATGGTTCTACATCACGCTGGTCCCTCAAATCAAATACATTCTGGCCCAAGTGTCCACACAGCAGGATGAAACGTAGTTGACTGTGGGGAAAAAAAAATACAGTTTATTTCTTAGATTGTCGATGCTTAAGAACAATACGGTTATGTAAGCGTGTCCCAAAAATGACTTGGTTAAGTTTAGTCACGTCAATCATATCTCCACGCTGTAATTATGGCGGAAACTGCCCAATCAAAAAGCAACTTAACAACCTGGAGGTCATTTTAAGGTGTCTGAGGAAAGGAGAATGTAGTTTGATTCCAATTGTTGTAACATATGGTAAGTACAGAAGGAGCGCCTAATTTGCTTTTTTTTGAGAACGATAAAAAAGAGCATCATGCCTCGGTACCTTCGGTTCAGCAGGTGTTCTTTTAGAATGTTTTCATCCCCCAACATAAAAAAGAAAAGAGTAGACACTTAACCGTTTTTAAAAAAAGGGTTTAAAACTGTACTTCAAAAAAGCCGTATTCCCTATTAAATAAGTCGGATGTGTCATTTTCACTGTAGCTTTTTGATTGGGTCAACAAAGCCCAGAGTGTTATATTCCAGTAATTGTACACAAACAGTTATTATAGCAGCACAGCTTGAGGACAGACATAAGCACACACACACACACACACACACACACACACACACACACACACACACACACACACACACACACACACACACACACACACACACACACACACACACACACACACACACACACACACACACACACACACACACACACACACACACACACACACACACACAGGAACCACAGTTGTCATCCTATTTTTCAGAGAGACTTCAAACAATCAATGCCATCTCCAGTGTAATCCATATTCTCCATATCCGTGTTTGCAAGACATAAAACATCAATTAAAGTGTCAGATCCTATTCAGAAGCCAAGAATGACAAGTAGGGCATACAAATGACACACACACACACACACCACTTCAGGGGACATTACATTGACTTACATGCATTTCCTGGAGACTTATCCTAACCTTAACCATAACCAACACATGCCTAACCCTAACCCTAAACCTAACCAAGTCTTCACCCTAAAATTAATGATTCCCCTCATGGGGACCTCCAATTTGTCCCCATAAGGGAAGCGAGTCCCCACACGTGACTGTGTAAACAGATTTAGGTCCCCACAAGTATAGTAATGCTAGGACACACACACACACACACACACACACACACACACACACACACACACACACACACACACACACACACACACACACACACACACACACACACACACACACACACACACACACACACACACACACACACACACACACACACACACACACACACACACACACACACACACACACACACACACACACACACCTGCCCGGTTTCTTTGCCAAAGACACACCATCCTACACACTCACACCCATTTGCATTCATCCCCCAAAAAACAATGCTTTTCTGTAAGGAAGGAGGGGGTCTGAGAGGGGCGCGGCTCGCTAGCTAACGTACATAATGAAAAGTGCAAGCTCTGTCATTTTCTGCAGATAAAAGTGTTCTGATGAGAGCGCGAGACAATAGCTGCGCATTAATCTCCTTGACGTGCCGAGCACCGGCTTTAAAACACTCACTTCCCCCCCACTCCCAGGACCTCTATCTATCTAAAGCTACTCTCTGCAAAACCACATTAGGAGTTCACACACACATAACAGAATGCACCTTTGCAAACATATCATGCAGAACATATTATTAATAAATGTGCATGGTACACATACAAAAAGAATATTGTCCATACACCCTCCTTGGGTTTTCAACTCAAACGCGAAGTTCTTCCTGGAGCTCTCAGGCAACAACTCTTACTTGAAAATAGTGTGACCATGACACACAAAATATAATAACGTATTTTTTTCGGTCACACTCATGTGATGTTGGATCTATTCCTGCACTGATCTCATTTTATTTTTAAGTGTGATGAAAAAAGAAGCACATTCAGGATGTCTGTGATTTCTCATGTCGTTTTGATACCATCATGCCTACTTCAGACACTGATAAAAGCCTTTTGAGACAACCCAAAGCCATCGACTGCTATGTTCCTTTTTGCTTTGACCTTCACAGCAGCCTTACTAAGAGCTCAATAAGATGAGTCTGGAAGTGCCCTTTATATTTCTGTATTTTCTCTCTAATATGTTAAGCAGCGCAGATTCATCTCAATATAGAAGCATGGCATATGTCATTGTGTATCCCTTTTTTTCCACTGCGAAAAGCACACAGTGATGCGATCTCAAATATCAAAGGTACTGTGGTCATTTTCTTTATTGCTTTTTAATCTTCCATTGCCGAATGATGTTTGGCTTTCAGGGGGAAAATAATAGTTTGAAGGACAGGTGGAGTTATTTGATACACACTTTATGTGTCTCAGGTTTCATCCTGCATAGTGATGACCACTCAGAATGACTGAGCTGCAGAGATACTGTGGGTGTCGTTGGTGCTGATGATGTCCAGTTCCCGTTTCCTTTGAGAGCGATGTGATCTGAGGTTCTGGCGAGCACACAGAGTTTGCGATCAGATCTTGACGTTATATCTCTTCAGCAGGTTCTTGATTATTTTCTTCTCAGCTTTCTTAGATGTCTTGCACTACTTTGCATATTGGCTACTGGCTCAGAAGCTAAATATCCCCATGCATACCTGCAGTACAGCCACAGTCCTCCCGTGCAGCTGAATGCCCCTCAAGGGGATCTTAGTGGTACCCATTCCCCGCTTTAATAGTAATCAAGAAAAAAATGTATTATGGATTCAAACGCTGACATTTTAGTACCAGCCTTCTGTGCAGGGTCTGGGAAAGAGCCCAGCCAAAGCCAAATATCAATACAAGTGTCCTTCTGTGGCTAAATCAATAAGGCACACCCACGGCACAAGCAGGTAACCTTTGTAGCAGTTTCAGTCCTCACTCATACATAGACGTTATTTTGCCTCTTAAGCTTTACCCCTGATGATTTGCCACTTTTCAGTTTAAAAAAAATAAATGTGCCTGGTGCCAGGGAGGCTCCTGATTGGTCGCATCATTCAAAGCGTTTTTTTTCTGTATGAGCGCCACACCTGCTTGACGTGACCCAACTCTAATTGATTCTGTACAAGACATAGTATAATGTCCCTATGAGGACAAAGGTACGGTGGCTCATTACAAATTAGCGCCCACCCCCCTACTGAGTGTCTTTGCGCTTGGCGAGTTCATAGGAAACTCCTTATGTGGCCTCTGACAAGTAGCTCCAACCCTGCTAACGATGACAGAGGAACTTCCCACACAATCAGCCAGTGCATCGCTCTCCGAGGAAAGAGAGATAGGGGAAGAGACAAGTAGAGAGAGAGTGTGTGTATGTGTGTGTGCTGGCTGGAGGGTGTGAGACATTTGGGGGGCAAAGAATGCAGGCCGAGTGATATTAATTCATTCTACAAAGCACAAGTTGGTGTTGGTTGTTTGTTCATGTCAAATGCATACAAAATGAAATAGATCATTTGATGTGTGCACATATTTGTTAGTGAAAATGTTCCAAAACTTGCAGATTTGAAACGCCAAATGCTTCATGCCATCATGAGGAAATGGCTGGAAAAAGGCAATTTGAAATAAAAGGAATTGGCAGGTGATTGGATGAACCATCTGTTGCTAAATCAAGTTTGGAAAAATTGAAATCATATGACAAACCTTCAGTATTATATGAATAAATGCAACTGCAACTTCACCCACCTCTTTAAGAGCTACCATCTTGGCCTTGAACGAGCAACTGACTCTTAATGTGCGTCACAAACACAATAAAACCTCGCCCATATCCACCACTCGCTCCTCAAAGCATGCGGATTGGTCCAGACACGAATGGATGAACTAAATAATGAGACGAACAATCCAGCAAGTCACATTTTGCGTAGAAATTCACCAAAATATAGCATTTCCACCGTCGACTCATGCAGATACTAGGTTAAAGCGATGGCCACAAAATATTCTTCTTTCATTTTTCTTTCTATCAAGCGATCAGCAGAAGTTCAGTTACAGCCAGAGGGATTTAAAAGCTCTTCCTTTCTCAGCATAAGTGTGTGAATAAGTTCCTTAAACGTGTGGATAGAATGGGATTGTTCTCCATGGCTGGCAACACGCCAAAAGATTTTTAAAAGTATGTGAATGCAGTAAGTAAAACCGTACTAAATTAGAATACAAATAAAAAGATTAGCAGCCGTTCTGCTGTGCAATAAACACCACTGGCAATCTAAACTACTAAAGACATCACAGTTACAGTAAGTAGGCATGAGGAATGATGGTAAATGTATAACATGTTTGGTTTGGAATAACAAGGAAAGCGATATAGCGATATAGACATTCCACACACACTGCTTTCATAATACAGCCGCATATGTATATGGAAAAACGGGACTGCTTTGAATACTTCGACTTCTAGAGAATAGATCGCTGAAGCAATTTAAACGATCACATAGGAAAAGGTACAATCTCATAGATGGAGTTGCTTCAAGGGGATTTGTAAATGGCAGGAAGTGTTCTTGAGTCATTTATCTCTAGTGTTAGTTTGCGTAATGTACTTGTGTGGCATATTTACTAGTTCCAACCACATTTCAATTACTGAGAAGGGCAGTATCTTTCAAATCTAGAAAACAAAAAAAAGTTATTTTGATCACATTTTGTTGACACATCCTCTGGGAGCCAGCATAACTGTTACAACTTACATCACATGACAGTGAATAATATGCCTGCTAGCCTCTGACGACTGTTGGCCAGCCAAACCAGAAAGTTTGTTTTCACTCGTCTTCAGCTGTCAGCTCACATTTATAAATCAATCTGAGAAGCCAGTGTGTACGCAGCCTATTGCTGTTTCGTAACAGGCTCGTCTTGCTTAGTCAGACTGCTTCTCTCCCCCCTCAGCCTCCCTCTCTCCTTCTCCTCCACTCCCTCTCATTTCGCCCGTGTCTCTTTTCTTCCCTTTTCATTTCCTCCTCTCTGATTTCTTTCATTCTGTCACCCCCTTCTCATCTCCTGGAACAAGAATCTCTTGTGTTTTGATCCGATCATGGTGGATGATGTCGGCGAGCCTCATTGCAGCTATACATGATATGCGCACATAGTGTAAATATATCTCGAGTGCTGCCGGCAAAGCGCTGCTGCTAGTTTGCGTTATCTGTGATGTCGCCAGGGATGTTAATAAGAACAAACCAAAAATAAAGACAGGGGAAAAAAATGTCATGAATCATTCGTGAGGCAGGGTCTGTGCGCGCACACACACGCGCTATGATATTTAGATACAGCAGGGTGCAGTCGTTCTGTTCTCGGAGCCTTGGAAGATTGCGATTGGTGGTGCAGCCGACTTCAAGGCGGTGGATGTGTCCCTGGGGGTAGAGTCATGCGACAGTGTGTGTACGTGTGTGAGAGTGTTAGAAAAAGGCAGGGGCATGTGAGGGAATGTGCATTTATCTCCACGGAAACCTGCTACAAATGTCAAACGTGCATGCTGGCCTTCAGGTCAGTTCACACACGTTTCCAGCCTTTCATGAGAGAAGCATCAGGGCGAAGATGTCAATGTTCAAACTGTAAATCTATAGTGCAATTCAATAATGTGTTCCCCCAATTATTTCAATTAATAGATTTATGAATGACATAAGATGGAGCGCCAAGAGGGGGCAGAAGCAGTAGCGTTAACTGTCACGGCTAATCTCGAAGCATCACGGGCAAGCATGTCCGGTGCCGAGCGCCAAATGAAGAGTGAAGGATAACTGGCTAGTGAGAAGTAAATGTTTATTCAGAAGTAGAAAGGGGAGGGGAGCTCTAAACACTTCTTTGCAATCGTTACGATAAAAAGCTGATACGTTCCTGTTCAGTCGTCTGGACTATACAGTTGGCAGAAGCCGAGCCTCTCAGTGTGAACACCGAGTGACATTTGTTTTAATGCCAAAATAATCAACTTCTCAGTGTCACGGATTTCGCACTCGAATCACAAAGCACTGCGCTCGACTAAATCTTTGAAGCTGTTTATAAAAAAAAAATCTGGGACAGTTTTTCTTTGTGCGGCTGCTTAGAAAGTCTTCGAAAAGAGGCAGGACAGGAATGAAAAAACAACCAATTAAGGGAATAAATAGATAAATGTGAGCGTCAAAGATGAGACTGGCAATATTCTACAGTTTCTTCGTTGTCAGCACCAATACATCATTCCTAATAATAGTCGCCAAAAATGTGCCTTTTACTCAGTTCTTACAACTAGTGTTTTTAGGATATAAGAGTTGAAACAAAAATAAATATTCATTGTAGATCTGTATTTGAAGATATTTATTTTTAAGGAGTAATGACAGAATAACTGATTGAAGTATCAACAACAGTGTTAAAAAACGACATATCCAAATGTTATTTCTGCAGAACATGGTAAAGAGAGTTTTTACTAGCCATAAGTAAGGAAGTGTCGCAAACATTTCAAAAGATTAGCTATAAAAAGTAGTTCCCGACAGAGCTGTTGCTGCCTCCTTTGTTTGCAGTGTCAGTGTGAATGTTCCTGGTTATTTGCCACTACCGTCTGAGTTTCCACCTTGGCTCACCATGGCAACCACAAAGAGGAAAAAACAATTGCACAAGGAACCGAGCGAGTTGCAGCGTCATCAAGCTTCAAATGTAATAATCTGCTCTGGGTCAATTTAATTATTCTTATGATATCAGTTCGCTACACCTGCTATATTATCTTTCCTACTTTAAGATAATTAGTTGATGAGATGAACAACCTTTAGCATATAGGATTCAATGTAGCTGGTAGCCTTGGCAACAGAGTTGTTTGGAGTCTGAAAGCATGAAATCAAGTTTTTAATTGTGCTGTAACACAATACTGTGTGATATTCATTAAACATGTGGCCTAAGCTTATTAAATATACTTACTTAGCGTTACCGTGTTATGCATTGTCTGTCTAACAACACTGATTCCGTTATCCAGCACCATGTAGACAGCTTTATTAAAAAAGACAATATGTGTCGAAGACCTGTTATCACTCTTTAAGACTGAAGACAAGCCTTATTGTGATATTTCAGTCAATTCCTTACATTGCAAACATACTAACCTGCGTTCTTCTACATGAAGTTGGTTTTTGTTATTTTAGTGTTTCCATATCAGAAGGGAAAAACAAATAAGAACATCTTGAAAGAAAACTGAAAAATATCTTCTTTTTTCAGTCGAGTTCATTGCACTCAGTTAAAAATAATCACATACAACATCAGAGAGGTGGTGATCATGAAGTCCCGGGGAGTTTGTAAGGTTCTCCTGGGTCTTTTATCAGCCAGGCTCTGGGGTATCTTCAATACAATGAAAATATACCGCCTCTAGCCTCTCTCTTTTATATTTATCCATCAATGTTTCCCATTTGTGCTGTTCCAGTGAAGAGAAAACGCTCGAGGGAGGCTGGACTACAGGAAGGATTGTCCTATACAGATTGAAATAGCTAGCTTCAGTGAATAACAGCGTTTATTGAAGTACATTGAATCTTTGCCTTATTGAGCACGAGGGGTTTAAATGTTAAATGTTACAACACATCCTCAATCCACACACCCATATCCAACAAGTGCCTGCTGAGGACAAAATCAAATGTTCTAAGCGTCCACAACAAACCTTTTGTTGAGAACATGCCAATTATGACCAAAGTGTTTTGTGTCAATGTGCAATCAGACACCGTAAGCCTTAATGGCCTGGTAACAAAATAGCACACATTGCAGAATGAAAAAACGAAAAGGACTTCAAGCAGTACTTTTCCAACTGTCTAAGGCTTATAAGCAGATGTTTGTAATGTGGCCATATGTGAAAACCACTTGTATCCAAGATAAAGTTGGGTAAGAAGTGAGCATCCAGCAGCGATGAGCACAAAACCACAACTTCTGCACAACGGAAGAGTCGGCTACATGCGTTTATTTTTAGAAAGCCAAAGGACCGCTTCAAGTTAAACATGATGGGGAATCTGTGATACGTGAGCTGCCTTCCAGGGGGCCATGCTGGCTGATGATTGCTCTGCGTGTACATATTACGCCCCTGGAAGACGAGGCCATTTTACAGGCTGCACACATGTTCCAATGATGTAGATGCCCTCATGACTGGCAGCAGACGGAGCCGATTGGATGAATCAACAACGAAGAAATAGTGTAATGAGAGTAGCCAAACAGGTTTCCTAATACATCTTAATCTCATCTAAATGTCATTGAACATTTATGAGAACTATTTTTATATTTCCATTATGCCTTTTCTTCTTTAAAGCACGAAATACTGAGCAAATAAGTGAACATTAAAACATCACTTTAAATGGATTGATGGTGCAAAAGATAGAAAATAACGTCTGCTGGATAGGCCATTGAAGAATTATGTTGGACAATATTGGATATAGATTCTATCTGAATCAGGAGAGCTGAGGTATACTAAATCAAAAGAAAGCATCTTGAAATGATATGGAATAGAAAATAGCTCTACCAAACATAAAATATTGCATTTTACACAATGTTCACAACACAATGTTCCATGTTGAATGGGACACCCAAATCGCTCAATGACTGCGGTACAAAAGCACACCCTGATTCATTCAAACCACTGAGGCGTACAATACCACACATCAAAATGCTTAATAGTGCACATTAAAGTGATTGCTTGGAAATTGCAAACAAAATACCCAGTCTGTTCCTACGAGAGTGCATCAGATCCCGAGCAGCCTCCTGGACTCAGTTCAGAGGTATCTCAAAGCGAGGCTGGGTTTTATCCATATGTCTTTATCAGCAGTGGCAGCAGGCGAGGAACAGTCCTCCTTCCCAGCCATGTGCCATAGCTCCTCCCGGGGGAAACCGGGGATTTTCCAGCCCTGACAGGACATGTAATCCCTCCAGTGTGATCTGGATTGGCTCAGGGGTCTTCTGCTAGTTGGGAGTTCAAAGAACCCCCAGAGGGAGGTGTCTGCGAGACCTCCTAATAAGACGTCCAGATCAACTCAACTGCTGACTGTCAACATGAAGGAGCAATGGTTCCAACAGTTGTCTGAGGTGATCAACCTGACACTAAGGGTCACCTTGGACCAGAGGTCGCGTTAACCGAATATATTCTGTCTATGACGATTTTTTTTTGACAATGACGGTAAAATCTGAAAGCAGTCCGTAATTTAGACGGATTAGAACAAACTCAGAACAGCGCCAAAGTTTCCCCGCGGCAGGGCTCCGGTGTTATGCCGTTATGTCGTTTAACTTTCCAGACCTAACTTTGCCGTACAAATCATTGAAATGTCTGGGAGTTTTTGCGTTACGCTGTGGCGTGCTCCCGCGAGCTGCAGTGGGCATGCATAACACCGGTGTTGTGGCAAATTATGCAAATTATTAAGAACGCGCTTTTGAAAATGATACCTTAAAACGATGCTTAAAACGAAAAGTAAACGTCCAGGGGTTTTTTTATGGTAATTTGCAGTCGTTTAGTGGTAGGCTAGCTCAAGACTTGATTCTTGTGTTTAGACTTTTCGCTCCGTATTTTGATGGTTGGGGTGTTGCAATATACGTTGGTCAGGGGGTGTGACACTGACACATTATTTGTTGACGCACAGGTGGCCCGAGGGGACGACATGAGCCGAGGGACCAGCTACCACTAAACGACTCACAGTCTGAAAATTACCATTAAAAAAAACCTGAACGTTTACTTTTCAATTTCCTTTAGAATGTGCGTTCCCGTGACACGGGGCGCATTTCACGGTGGGGGTGCATCATTTGACAACACCGGCGCTAGCAGTTCACAAGCCCCCCCCCCCCGTTGACAATTCACCAGCGTGCTCTGGCAGACAGACAGCATGACAGACAGCAAAAAAGTCTAGCACAACCTCTGCCTTGGACTTAACTCTGGTATTGGTTATCTCATTCCTTCAGATGTTGGGCAAAGCTCATGACCACAGGGAGGAACAGAGCTTTAAAGCTTCAGCTCTTCTTCACCTTTACAGTCCAATACAGATCTCACATCACTGCCGGTCCACCTATCAGTCATGGTCAACTGTACCCCTAATTTGATTAAAAAATATCTATCACCTCACTTGGGAACCTCCCTTATACTTATTTTGCTTTGGTTTTGTGGGACAGCTATGTGATCGGTATTTCACATACTGCCATTCAGAATCTATTATATATCCGTTTGTCCCAAAGCCATGTTAATCAATTCTAATTAACTCTAAAAGTCTGTTGAGGTAAAAAACTAATGTTTAAGCTTCCTTCGGAGTCTTGCAGCATCATGGCAAAGTTATGGAGCGTACAGCTTCTAAGCAGTGTCCATGGCAACTTCAAAGTAGTAATTAAAAATGGTACATTCGATATACTGTAGCACCTAATTATATTATTGTGAGAATAAAATCATGACGAGGCAATCAGAACTTGTGAGAACGAGATTCTTCCCACTTGATTGTTGTGAAATGTTGGAAAACAAGAGTCATGGATTTCTGCATTAAACGTGAAGGGCGTAACTGGTACAACAGTCAGAAGCTCAGAATCCAGCGATTAAAGAAGTATACAGCTATGCAGTCACAGAGGGCATTTCTATTCCACTTAAACTCATCACTGGTTACTTTAAAAAGAGTATTGAGAGCTCAATTCACCAATGCGTCCGAACATAAACACATTTCTCACTTTTCAGGTTGACACGGGTTGTAAAAGCAACATCAATTGGACCCTACTCAATGTTTCTATGTGAAGTATACAGGTGAAATATTGAAGCTATGAAAAGCTGCTGCCTCGCCCTGAGCGGACTATATCCAATCAATATAGTTTAAAAAACCCCATGCTGCCAATCCTTATGTTTATGACCCAGAAATATTACTCTCTTAATTATGGGCAAAGCAAGAGCTAGGGGCGTTCTCTTGTACACACACACACACACACACACACACACACACACACACACACACACACACACACACACACACACACACACACACACACACACACACACACACACACACACACACACACACACACACACACACACACACACACACACACACACACACACACACACACACACACACACACACACACACACACACACACACACACACACACACACACACACACACACACACACACACACACACACACAGCTCACAGGTTGCAGCATTTTATAATAAGTTTAATACCAGAGCGTTCACTCTTGGGTAATCAATCTGTAATTCATCATTATTTATCTAGCGCGCAAAAAGCCCCGGAGGACTCGAAACACATGCACATAAATGTATTCGTATACACGCAAACACACTGAACATCGCATGGGAATGGGCACGCACACTCTCACACACACACACAGTAACCCTGGACGCTTGTTTGCCCACTTGGAGGTATTAAAGGATCACAGTGGAGAGGTAATTATAATCACAGAGGAAAGATTGGGGGACGAACACACACCAACACTCGAGTCCACTCTAGTCTACGCCATCTCAGGCCTGGAGACAAAACAGTTTGAGAAGTCTACCAGCAGAGGTCAAGTCCTTATGACATGTGGTGCACTTGTTATTTTATGTAACATGAACAGCATCAAACGTTGAGAGTTTTTTTTTCAAACTTCCATCTCCCTTAGAATGACCAACCTTTACCTAACCTGAACCTAACCGTATTTTTCGTGAGCGCTTCCAGTCAAAGCACCTCTTATCCCATCCACTCGTTAAAACAAGTCAATGAATCATTTACAAGACTTAAGTTTGAGGTGAGGTGTGTCAAGATATTCCTTTAGCGGCATTACACTGTTTAACGGGCAAAAAGAGGGTGAATCTGAAAAACAAAATTTCACTGATATTTCGGAGCGTAAGATGCTTTTGGAGAAGTTGTTATGCAATTAGGACATGTGTGGGGTGGCTTCTGAGTCACTGCTCTGTTCAGACAAAATGATCGCCTTTCACATCGACACTTTTAGCAAAACATCACATTCACCAAAAGAGCAGCTTAAGTGTGTATAATCCACCTTTAAAGCTCTTGAAACACAGAAGCACCACCGCACATTATAGACAAAACTGTTTTTTCCCACCAAAACACACAAGAGATTAAAAACATTTCCACTTTAAGTCCATCACAGCGCGACCAATGCATCAAAAACATTACCAGCCTCTGAATTAACCAGTCTCGGCAGACAAACCACTGCCACTCTGGATAATTTAAAAAGCCAGATGAAGCAACTTCAGGGGATTAAACATGGAACCATTGGGGAGAGGAAGGGATGGAAAAGTGTGGTTGTAACTCGAGTTGCAAGAACCCTTTTACCCATTAACTGCAGTGACATAATACAGCTCCACTTTGCCTAATATAACACTCTTACTGGCTAAATCACACACCGTTATACATCCCGACGCAGTGAAAGGGTCCATCGTACTTTGACATTATGAGGCAAACACCGAGTGTATACTTCACAGACGGTACGATGACAGCAAGGTCAATAAGCCGTTTGTTTATTGACCAAGGTCGTTCATAATTAAAGAAAGAGAAAGAAGGCTGTGAGATGGAGAAGTTGTTAAGCTCCACATCACTCCTGCTGCCCAGAAGCCATGCCAGCATCACTGACAGGAACAGGCCCACTGCACAGTATGCCATCGTCCACCATGAGTATTGATGCCCTCAGGGTCTCTGCGTACCTTCCCCTGAACAGCCTCTCATTTCCACCCTGCAAACTCCAGGTTGTTTATTTGTTTTTCTATATTGTTTGCTACTCGACCCACGTAGTGAAAGATTTAAATGTGATTTATATTCCCTCTAATTAGAGGCTTCTACAGCTGGAGCATGACACTGCAAAACTCACAGGCTTTGCAAATGGTAAATGGGGCTTTGCAGGTAATGAATTCACCAGATCAGCCAAGTCTTGTTTGCAAAACCAAAGTTCAGTAGGTGGTTCTCTAAATATTTGTATTTGACTTTATGGAGATGATTCTGAGGTGTTTGAAACAAGGGTAAAATGAAACATCAAGGATTAAGGCTTTATACCAAAAGGAAGGATAGAAAAGGAACAACGTGACCCCTGAAAAGTACAAAATAACCCCCAGACTTAGAATTAAAGTCCAGGTTGACTTTCTGTAACATCTAAGATATGGACAATTCATTTCATTCCCACTCACAGTGGTCCTTTAGACTTCATTCAGCCATTTTATGGGTAACTTTTGAATTCTAACTGGCTTTGCACTGCTTGTTAAGCACTTTAAATCTTTTCGAAAGTGCTAGATAGTATTAAAACTAGAAAATGTTGAAATGCAGACCCATTGTTTGAGCGCAAGCAGGACACAGTGCCCCAAAAATAATGTTATCATTTTCAAAGAGTTCTGCTAGCAGCTACCTATCATTCGCTCAAACTACGAATTGTACAAGTCATTATGTGTGTGTGGTCCCTTTTTTGAGTTGTAATGGTTTCTATGGCAGATTTGTAATGGTTTGAATAAGGACGCTCAGTAGATGTTCCTAATGAAGTTTCCAAGGAAGCAATTAACAAAATAAAACAACTTCTAAATTGTCCTTAGCAAAACACAGAACATTCAAATATGTTTACGATACAGCAGAGACTTACAGTATGTCATCTTAAATTCTTCCTATGCCCAAAATGGCCTGGGTGAACATGTGAGTGTATTCACTGTTGCGTGAACCAACACACAGAGGATTGTAAACAAAACAAAAAGTGTTTTCTTATGACAGTAATAAAAATGGAGAACGGCTGCCGCTCAGACCCCCTCTATATCTAGCCTTCATCCATCAGCCTTGAGATGAAGACTTTCAGGAGACGCATCCTTGTCTGCCAGCTGGTGTCAACAACCCTCCCTATTCACTATTCTGTTTTTCTCTATTTGTCATCTCAACACTCTTTGTTTTCTTTGGGTTTTTAAGTGAAGCTGTGTACCATACAAATCGTACAGAACAGTGTTCCAAGTTAAAGAAAATATATGACTAGAATGAGCGTTTTTGATCATATGTAAAATTGACGTTATGCTGAAGTTGAAGTCGAATAATTGCTGACTAATCACAGGTCAACACAGCCCACATTCATCAAGAGGTCATGACTGAAGAATGAACATGTGACTAAACGAGAGGATTAAAAGGGATTTTTCCAGGATGACACATTTTCACCTACGGGCGGAAAATATAGAACTGACGAGTATTTTTCTCTTTCTCTTCTTCAGAGTGTAGCTAATAGGTTGAAATGTGCCTGGGAGGATGTGGAGAAGAGCCTGCGATGTGTTTTGGCGCAGCACATAGACGGCTTTGAAAGGAGCAAACTAAATTTAGACAGGTTGAATTTGACACAGACACACATGATTGCGCATGCGCTCACACAGTCATTAGGCTTTCGACAAACATCATCTGGGTGGAATAATGATGAGTCTTTAGTGAGATGCATTTGTTCCCTTCACATTACTGGATGGAAGAAGGTGGGGGTGGAGGGCTGGTGGTGGCAGAGGGGGGGGGGGGAGGGGGGGGGGGGGGGTGGTATTGATATGCCCCATGCAGTGCCAACACCTGACTAATTTCATGGAGCCATTGAAATGACTGCCTTCTTTTGGCTCGTCTGTGCTTCCTGCTGACTCCCCACTGAGCGCGCTCACAAAGGAACAGGTCAATGCAAATGAGCTACACAACTTTAAAGGGACAGTTGGCTCTTAATTAAGCCATAGGAGAGCGCCGTATGTCTCAACTGAATACTGCACATTGAGCAATATTTTCACTGTTGTACTTTGTGATCCAAAAAAAAGGTAAGGAAACATGAAGAAGGAACCTGTTGATTGGTGAACACATGCAAAACAGTATTCGTCTTACCAAAGCAATTCTGGTTTCAGAGTGAAAACTAATACGTAGCTTCGCCCAGTGATTCAATTTTTAAGTTATATATAAGTTACCTAAATACGGAAATCTTTTAGAAGTCAAGAACCAAAAAGCCTGGTTGAAAGAACACCCTTGAATATCCCCTGATGATTTATTTATTTATATATATATAAATCATCATTACTGTGTCCATGATGTAATTTCACATTCAAGTCGACCTACCAGAGCGAAAATAAGATAAGAAATCATCCGCTTGTGACGATAGGCTGGTAGTTATTGCTTACAAAGTACAAATACGCACGTGTGCACGCATTCTCCCGCACGCTGCTTCTTAAAATACCCGCAGTATAATTCAAGGGTTAATTACAATTGAACCAATCGAACAGCAGCAAACAAGCACATTATGGATTATTACTGTTCTCTGAGAATTCAATTAAAAAGTAATTTGTTCGAAAGACAGGTTGGACACAAGATATCAGGTGCATGACAATTAAAAAGAGTATAGACCAAATTACACTAACTAATTATTTGTTGAGTGTGACGCACATGCAAATACAAGTATGAGAAATATGGATGTAATTCTGCTTGGTGTGATATTACGCGTCCAGTGTGAAATAAAGAATATGCACGAAATTAATTTCGATAGGATGGTCAACATGACTTCCTTCGGCATTTAAAACAATGATAATGTTCCCTGTATTTTTAGAGAGTGGACATGTGTTTGACTATGTGTATATGTGTGAGTATGTAGGTGTGTATATGTATGTGTGCATATATGTATATCAGTGTATGTATGTGTATGTATATGTGTGTAACAGAGGTGATCTTTGGGGCCATAGATCTCGGCCTCAGTTACGAGTTGTTGGTGGCAAAATGTATGTAGTGTGTGCATCTATATGTAATTTAATTTGTCTGTCCCTGTTTGCTGGTTTTATGTTGAAAAGTGTTCCCCTTTCCCCATGTCTGTTACTTCTGATTATGTTCACCTGGTGTCCTGTGTTGTCTCCCCCCCACCTGTGTCTAATTGCTGATTAGGCTGAGTGTGTATTTAGGCTCTGTTTCCCTGTCTGTTGGGAGGCTGGTAGTGTGGTGTGAGATCCCTGTGGTTGGTGACGGTGTGCACAGGTTCGGCAGGATTGAGGCTGTGAATCATTGTGTCATATGTTTATGAGGTATTAAATGCCCACACCGGGTTATATTTTTGGACGTTCTGCCTCTGCCTCCTTGCTTGGTCGGGCCTCTCAATTGTCAGCTTCACAATGTGTATATGTCAATCAACAGGTAAAGCAGATTAATAAGACTAATAATATCAATAATAATGCATAAAAATGATAATTGTTGCAGATGGTGACGCCTGAATGTGCTAACCGGCACGGCCTTGGAGGGCCCTCTGAGTGGGAAGGTGCTTGTGTGCCAAGAGCCAAGAGCTTTGTCCGTTCTGTCGAGTGAGGACCGAGCCCTAAACACAACAAAATCACACCTGAGCTTTTCAAATCCCTGGCAGCTCAAGGCCTCTCTAGAAATCAGAGCTGCAGATATTATAAATAAATCATTTAGGGACAAAGGGGGTGAGATTAAATAAATTATACTTCTTCTCACTCCTTTTCGAACACTAGATGTGGCACTGTTTATGTTGCTAATGCTGTTGTTGTTGTTGTTGTAGTTGTTGTTGTTGGAAATTTATTTTTTTGTTTTGATTTCTCTTACATGACTATGCACTGCAACGTTTGTTTTGTTTTGTAATTATTTATTTTACTTGTTCAAAATAAATGTATCAATCAATCATGTGAGACGGAATTACAGGGCAGTTAACAAAATGACGAAGCATCAGGAGGTGAAGCCCTGGATAGTTCATTTTAGTTTTATTCAAACCAATAACCTTCAGGAATGACATTTGATACTCCTGGTGAAACTCCAGGTGGCCATGCATATGTATTTCAGATAAAAAACAAGCAGACCAAGCCCCCTGCCGGTTAGTTTGCCAGACGGCAAAGTCGGTCCCTGAAGTAGGTTCAAAATGAATTTCAGTCAATAGAAATAATTATTTGATTTTAAAAGATAGAAACTTGGGGTAGAATAACAAAACCAAGGTCTTTAGATTTACCCCTGATCAATCAAAAATATACAAACTTCTTAATAGCTGAATAATGAAAGAGAATCCCCAATTTGAAGAAACCTTTCTTTGAGTTTGACCTATGCTCTTTCAAAACTTGACTCAATCAGCTCAGCGGTGCAGGCGTGTTTGAAGTCGTGTCACTACAGGACTTTTAAAACGGACTGCTGGACATGCCGAACTGAGAAGGGGGGGGGGGGGGGGGGGGGGCTCCAGTCCTTTGAATTCCCTCTCTTTGCTGGCATGAATGCATCAAATATAAAATATCCAATATTAGGATTAAGTATCATCACATCTTCCTTCTTATATTTGGACCATGTTTCAGAATGTAAAACTCAACTGTGGAAGAGTTCGATCTGCAAATAACCTCAAACATTATGAACTCCTCAAAATAGTTTGTGATGGTTTGTTGGTTTGTTGGTGTGTTGGTGTGTTGGTGTGTTGGTGTGTTGGTGTGTTGGTGTGTTGGTTGGTTTGTTGGTTTGTTGGTGTGTTGGTGGGTTTGTTGGTTTGTTGGTGTGTTGGTCGGTTTGTTGGTTTGTTGGTGTGTTGGTGGGTTTGTTGGTTTGTTGGTGTGTTGGTTTGTTGGTGTGTTGGTGTGTTGGTGTGTTGGTGTGTTGGTTGGTTTGTTGGTTTGTTGGTGTGTTGGTGGGTTTGTTGGTTTGTTGGTCGGTTTGTTGGTTTGTTGGTGTGTTGGTGGGTTTGTTGGTTTGTTGGTGTGTTGGTCGGTTTGTTGGTTGGTTGTTTTGTTGGTTTGTTGGTTTGTTGGTCGGTTTGTTGGTTGGTTGGTGTATTGTTCAGTTTGTTGGTGTGTTGGTCAGTTTGTTGGTTTGTTGGTTGTTTAGTGTGTTGGTGTGTTGGTTTGTTGGTTTGTTGGTGTGTTGGTCGGTTTGTTGGTTTGTTGGTGTGTTGGTCGGTTTGTCGGTGTGTTGGTTTGTTGGTTTGTCGGTGTGTCGGTGTGTTGGTTTGTTGGTTTGTTGGTGTGTTGGTTGGTTTGTTGGTGTGTTGGTCGGTTTGTCGGTGTGTTGGTTTGTTGGTTTGTCGGTGTGTCGGTGTGTTGGTGTGTTGGTTTGTTGGTGTGTTGGTCGGTTTGTTGGTGTGTTGGTTTGTTGGTTTGTCGGTGTGTCGGTGTGTTGGTTTGTTGGTGTGTTGGTGTGTTGGTTTGTTGGTGTGTTGGTTTGTTGGTGTGTTGGTGTGTTGGTGTGTTGGTGTGTTGGTGTGTTGGTGTGTTGGTTTGTTGGTGTGTTGGTTTGTTGGTGTGTTGGTGTGTTGGTGTGTTGGTGTGTTGGTGTGTTGGTTTGTTGGTGTGTTGGTGTGTTGGTGTGTTGGTGTGTTGGTGTGTTGGTGTGTTGGTGTGTTGGTTGGTTTGTTGGTGTGTTGGTTGGTTTGTTGGTGTGTTGGTTGGTTTGTTGGTGTGTTGGTGTGTTGGTGTGTTGGTTGGTTTGTTGGTGTGTTGGTTGGTGTGTTGGTTGGTTTGTTGGTGTGTTGGTTGGTTTGTTGGTGTGTTGGTGTGTTGGTGTGTTGGTTGGTGTGTTGGTGTGTTGGTTGGTGTGTTGGTTGGTTTGTTGGTGTGTTGGTTGGTTTGTTGGTGTGTTGGTTGGTGTGTTGGTGTGTTGGTGTGTTGGTGTGTTGGTTGGTTTGTTGGTGTGTTGGTTGGTGTGTTGGTTGGTGTGTTGGTGTGTTGGTGTGTTGGTTGGTTTGTTGGTGTGTTGGTGTGTTGGTTGGTTTGTTGGTGTGTTGGTCGGTTTGTTGGTGTGTTGGTTTGTTGGTGTGTTGGTGTGTTGGTGTGTTGGTGTGTTGGTGTGTTGGTTGGTGTGTTGGTGTGTTGGTGTGTTGGTTGGTGTGTTGGTGTGTTGGTGTGTTGGTGTGTTGGTGTGTTGGTGTGTTGGTTGGTTTGTTGGTGTGTTGGTGTGTTGGTGTGTTGGTCGGTGTGTTGGTGTGTTGGTGTGTTGGTGTGTTGGTTTGTTGGTTTGTTTGTCGGTTTGTTTGAGTGCAGCTTTGACCAAAGAAGAAGCAGGCTTTTTCACTTATGGAATCGGCCTTGGCAGAGGTCTCCGATGTTTAAGTGCTGCTGCACAGAAGCAAACACATACACATCCTTGCCTTTTTGTTCCTTTTACTGGAACATAGTTATGAGGTCAGTTAAGAGATTTGACCTTGGCTCTTAGAAAATAAGCGTCCTCTCTGCAAGTCATTTGGTGTGGACACTTTAGGAATGAGGCTCTCACTTACTCATCTCCTCCTCTTTCAGACAATGGAATACATCATCAGCGGAGTGCACAGGGTACAAAGACAGCTGGCTCCTCAGATTAATTTCAGCATCTCCTGTTTCTCTCCTGCATGGAAATAAATAATTTCTTTACTTGATATTCAATGCAGGTGAACCCCTCTCATATTTTGTCCAACTTCCCACAAACGATCCCTCTCATATAGACACACAGAAGTGTGCACAAAGGCACAAAGTCAGGGACAATCGCTTTGACCAGGCACAGGGCCAAGGGCTGTGTAAAAGGCGTAATTTCATCCTATTGCTTAGCTAGGTCACCTTATGCCTGACCTACCCATTGGGGTGTGTGTGTGTGTGTGTGTGTGTGTGTGTGTGTGTGTGTGTGTGTGTGTGTGTGTGTGTGTGTGTGTGTGTGTGTGTGTGTGTGTGTGTGTGTGTGTGTGTGTGTGTGTGTGTGTGTGTGTGTGTGTGTGTGTGTGTGTGTGTGTGTGTGTGTGTGTTGCTTAGATAAGAATATATCCACTGGCCAGGTTTAACGTAATGGGAAAACACGACTGGTGAGGGACGGTGATTTCCACATGCTGCTAACGTTATGGGTTCAAACCTTTCATTGTTTTGTTTTTTACTTTCTCTTATGTTGGCAATAAAATATCCCTAAAAATAAAAAATATTCTATGCAACTTACATAATTGTCAGTTTATTGAAAACAGCTGATAATAACTTAAGAGTACAGCAATTGTTTTGCAAGCAAATAAGCAATATATATGTATGTATATATATATACACACACATATGTTCTGTAGATGCAACACCCCGTTTTTTACACTCTCTAAAACTCAAATATATATTCTACTAGCAAAACAAAACACAATGGAGCAGCTGCCAGATCGGTGTCTTGCTCAAATGCATCCTGACCCAAGTTAATTTGCACCCTCCGGCTTTGACTTGGCCACTCAACCTTTTTTAAATCTTTATAATCTTTAAATGATTTCCGCCTAAATGAATGCCTCATGCAATACCGTAAGCTGATATAAAAAGGTGGTCTTGCCTCTATCTTGCATCTTTATGTAAAGGAATTAGTTCATTCATTTCCATATCTGCTTCACTGAAAGAGGTGACAGCGGCAAAATAGCTATTCCCGGCACAATGGCTCCATTTAGGAAACATTTCCATGGCATTTACAGAACGCTTTCAAAGCACCTGCTGTTAAATTCAAATAACATTTGCCGTCTATATCATGCATCCATGAGGGCTTGTACATTCCATTGTGACCAGTTTGAATTGCTCAGCGGGGGGGGGGGCGAGATATGAATTTGAAAAGGAATTTCCTGGATTGACACATTCAGCATGTTGGCCTGCGACCACTTTTACGAAGAACACACTCGGGCATGCATACATGAACACACACACATACTATATGCTGTGTGTTCAGAGCATCATTAAAGCACCACACTGATTGTGTTTGCTAAAAATGTTGGTACTCTCTAAAGTAAAGTAAATATATGCGCTATACAACTGCATTTCTTTTATATACAATGTATGGCAAATGGTTGGATCTTAGTTTCGATTCTGTTAAAATCCTGTGCTTTCATATCGCAGTGTAAGAATAATCTAACATCTCAAGCTCAGCTGATGTGTGTGTTTGGGCAACAGCTTGAAGGGCACCGCTGATTTATATGCAGAGAGTTCCATCAAACTGGTCCAAAAAACCCACAAGGTGATAACATGGAAACAGAACTTACAATAAACTGACATTGTTTCAAATTGAACAAATTCGATGTTTCGTAATTCAACAAAAGAAAAAGGGCAAATGATAATAAGAAGCTAATATTCCATTTTTGAAATGTTCTGACTCACAAAGAGGATATTTAGCTTGACCATAACGGGGTACTACATCACTGATTCTCCTTTTGGTGCATAATTTCTACATTTACAAAAGAAAATGCAAGCTGTTAAGAAACAAATCCTGGAAAATGTGTAATTTCCGAGATAAATTTAACCCAGGAGCTCCCTGGGTAATTGTATTCAGGGAATTACTCATGGTTCACACACGCAGAGACACAGAACTCGATACATAACCAAACAAATCTAATTTCATCTGCCGTCGTGACTGCGCACGAGCAATAACTGTTGATGTTCATAATGCATGCACAGAATCGCTCCAATTTGCACACAACACAGGCACCAGCCTCCGACCCAAATAATCAGCACACTCACATTATCAGCCTGTGCCTTCATCACTAATTGTTTCCACATATCTTTCGATCGTGACAGTCTTCTTGGAGAAATTGTCTTCTGCAACCATGTTTAAAAGAAGCCACACAATGGAGCCTTAAAGAATAGCTTGCAAGTCGTGACCCAACTTCAAGTCTATAGCGAGAGTTGCTGCACCAAATACTCCGTCCATCCGTCTACGGGAGATCAAATATTCCACTGGTTACATTAAATATGTAAGTGGGGAGCACCTGAACCCTGGGGACACATTGTCAATATTAATTAATAAATATATATATATATGAAGTCCTGACTTTACAGTAGGGCTGCTCAATTAATCGTATTGTAATCGCGATTACGATTATGGCAACGTAATCGAAATAAAACGATTATTTTTGTATTATTATTATTTAGTATTAATTTTTTTTTTTTTTTTTTTTCAGTTGAATTATACTTAAAGTTCAGGGTAATCAACTGTTAAAAAAACATACTGTTAAAAAAAAAAAATCTCCAATAAATTGATGTTTTCAAAGTCAATGAATAATCGCAATTGCAATTATTGACCCAAATAATCAAGATTATGATGTTTGCCATAATCGAGCAGCCCTACTTTACAGGTTGACGCACCATCGAACCATTGACTAGCCGGTAATGAATTGCTACATTTTGAAGGCCACGAGGGAATCATCAGCTCTGTGCTCCCAATCAGAGATACATTGCTTAGGTGATTTACAGAGTGCAGTGTGGGATGCCAAAGCACTTGTCAAGCCAGTATTATGTATGTGATCTTGAAAGGAAAGCAAGCTTCAAAGTCCTTAAATTGGGACAGATCACAAATTGAATATTGATGCTCTAAAAGCTTGGTAAGGATTCCACTACCCAATACAACACAACTATTTACCACTAACAGTGACACAGCAATAACTCTTCAGTGCACAGGTTTCTGTCTTTTAAATCAACCTGTCAAGCCACTGACACATGGATGCAGTGAGCAAACTACGAACGCATGCAAAAATATTCCCAAGGACTGTATCCAAAGCCAAAACAGCAAGCTCAGCGAAACCACTGCCTGGAACAATAGCAGTAATAAAACTCACAGTATATAGTTTGATCACTGACCCAGAATAAGTTATACATGTCTTCAGAAACAGCATCACCTATTAAACATCAGCTTTTACGTCCAGCATCGATGTGAGGGCTCAGTCGTCAAAGTGAGGCTGTTCACATAAAACCTCAGTGGAAGTTTTTCGTGAAGTTTGTTTTTCTTGATGTCATTTTATCCTACCCAGAAGGCTGTCTGGCACTGTACACTCACACTGCATAACATATCCTTGAGACTTTAGCTGTCACCCTGTGGTACTAATGGGAAAGTATGTTCAAACAGATGTTCTAGATAGCATTACAGGGAGTGAAAAAGGCAGCACAAACTTTGCTAATCTCCCTGTCTGCAAAGGAGTGGGCATTACCAACATTTCACCACATTGGAGGTGAAAAGAGAATAACAATTAGAACTGCCGTTTTGATGTGTTTCTGACACGTTCTGGAAGTTAAGACGGGGAATGTTTGAAAGCTTTTAAATGGGAGAGTACATTTTCTGAAACAATATTCAAAGAAAACTCCAAGGTGGGGTCTGAGATATTTGGATTCCACCAAAGTCTATTAAAATAATTGCAAAATATGAAAGAGTGCAGGCTATTGCTCAGGGATGATTTGGCGCGCGTCGAATTTGTTCAAATAAACAATTAAACGGTTTGAAAGTACCGTATAATGGTTGCAAAGAAACCACATGTAGCCCATCATGTTGTTGCACTTGAGTAGACTTCTGGGACCCTTATCATATTATATTCTTTTGTGGTACTTCTGTCAAGCATCTAAAATTACCCTTTGCTTGCCAACACTATTTTCCAGAAGGGAGAAACCTATGCATCAAGCAAAGCCACTTTGCTCATGGCTAACCTTAAGGGAACGGAAATGTGCTGAGAAAGTTTCGAAAAAGCACAAAAGGAGGCTCAATGAAGAAGAGCCCAAGGACATGGATTGCGTAATTTCACCGTGATGTAAACCTGAACACAGATGAGAAAAACAAAGTCATCTGGCTTTCAGGTGTGCTTTTAGGGTCCACATTATCCCAAATTGCAATACTCACCAAAACGGGCTTTTAAAACGTAATTTCTTTTTTCAGAACACAACATGTTGTTTGTGCACATGATACACAGCTATGAGACATACACTTGAATTTCTTTCTCATCCATGCTCATGCCTTTCTGAGGTATTATTTAACAATCTAAAAAAAATCTTAATCAGTGCATATTGCAACTGCTGAAGTCATCATCTAATCACATCTTACTCAAGACAAATTTGTGGTTGTCAAGACAACCTGATCGCACAGTGTGATTTGTCATAATTGCCCATTGAGAATAGGCAGTCATTTGCAGAGTTACAGTGACATTCAGATGAATCCTATTTCATATAATGAACTGCCTGTTACATGAAAACATTTTCAATGAGCCACATTTCATTTTCTTATTTATTAAATGTCCTTGAATAAGCAAATCAGATTCAAAACATTTAGGATACTTTTAAGGCTAAAGAAAAAATATGTATATCCTTCAAAATACATGAAAAATCCAACAATGCTATACATCATTCAACATCTTACGTCAAGAATATATTTGCGTATAAACACTATAACACAACGAGTAAAACAACATATTTAATATCATTTTGGTTTTACTGGAATTGCAATTATATCCAAATGCCGCAGTTCCTTTGCCTTAATTGTGATTTATTAACTACTGATTTTACAGGCTCTTTGCAGATTTTATAAAAGGGTTGTGCTCGAGCAAAAACAGTCACATTACTCATGAGTAAAACTGTGCCATGTTCTTTTGCATGGTACTGATTGATTTATTACAAAAATAAATATGACATTTGTGCAATGCAAAACAAATGTATTATTTTTATGGGTCAGACGATGGACTTTTTATGAAAGCTTTTGGCGCTTCAGTTCTTGAAAGTGTGATAAACACTCCTCATTATCAGTGCAGTTGCGATGTTCACATGATAAGCCACTAACCTTCAAACTATCTAGAGAAATAGCAACAATTTCTAACATTTTGAAAACCAAGAATGGCTACAAATGTTTTTTCTGCACCTCCATTCACACCTGATGTTAATCCAATCAGTGTGTAAAGGCAAGTGTGAATAATGCATCCTATCAACCACTAAGAGACCAATTGCTTGAGCCCACTCACAGAGCTACCTGCAATCTGTGGCCATGCACAGATGAAGTGGACATTGTTGCCGACAGCATGGAGCCAAGGACATGTAGCGACAGGAGGGCAATATTTCCAGACAGCTATTGTTCACACTCACATGGAGGGGCCAACACAGGTATGGGATGGTGACGCCTGAATGTGCTAACCGGCACGGCCTTGGAGGGCCCTCTGAGTGGGAAGGTGCTTGTGTGCCAAAGAGCCAAGAGCTTTGTCCGCTCTGTCGAGTGAGGACCGAGCCCTAAACACAACAAAATCACACCTGTGAGCTTTTCAAATCCCTGGCAGCTCAAGGCCTCTCTAGAAATCAGAGCTGCAACAACCAGGGTTTCATCTGGTAAAAGCAATGTGTCTCTGTCGACAGCTGATAGGCAGTATGTTGGAATGGATAACTAGAGCAATTAAACACATTTTCCCAAATGAAAGTGAATATGGTGGGTTTTTTTTTTTTTAAAGGACCATTTAAAGTCATTATAGTCAACCTTCACAGTCAGCTGTGTGTGCTAAAATATGAAGCTTATGCTAACCTGTCTCAATTTGAGGTTGTCTTGACCAGCGCCGTATAGACTGAGAGTTACGTCATCTCCGTTCACTCCAATGGACCACTTTTTTACAGCAATGGCGGATCGTGGAGCCTCTCAATCGTTCCCCGGAAATTAGCGCCAAGGCTAACAGAGCTGTAGAGTTGCAGCATAATAGACCGTTTGTGACGGACTTTTAAAGGTAAGAAGAAGTTTAAAGATTTATATTGCTGATATTATCAGTACATCTGATTCAAATGAACATGTGTATTAAAGGATGTCAGTGGATTATCCCTAAATTAGTAGATTTAGGGAACGTTTACAGATAACAGATGAAGCTAGGATACCGTACCATAGTGGTTGAATACACACTATTAGGAAACACTTTATACTTACTGGACATGTTATACTCATTACATACTGTATATCAAATATGACCAAGAATGTGAGACAACTTTATAGAAATTCATATCACATGTGTTACTGATGCCATTTGTCATACTTTGTTAAACTCACAAATAATAAAGTTCCATAACTTCAGTTGGGAACAAAGACCACACCTTATCTCCCCAAGGCAATTTCCCATCCAATAGGTGTGCTATATAGGTGTGTATAACCCTTTCTCCTGTCTGTTACTCCCTCTTTCAGCACAAGAACCAGAGGGGGATTCAATGGAGCCTGAATACCTGCACTGAGACCCTCACCCTGCACCCTGAGTCTCAACTTTCAGTGTTTTTCAAGCCTTTGACTGTTTTTTTGTATTAAACAAAACATTAAGCTTTCCCAATGGTGTGGTTTTCGTTTTGTCAAAAAGTGCAAATGCAGTGTTTGTATATAATTACCTCACATATTTTTTTGCTGTTGGTCATGAAATTGCTCCTGCTGACTTGTGCCAGCCATTTTTTCCTCCGCTCTGTTTCAGTGGGGAAGCCGTACATTCGTACTCCTTTCTCGGAGCGATTTGAGCATCCCCAGGCAGCACAGCAAACCATGGTGGCGACTAGGAGGCAGCACAGCAAACCAGGACAACACGGAGGAAAAGGCACAGACAAACTGCATGATATGCTATTCAATGTTTATTGAATTCCATGTATTTGCAATGAATGTTCCTAAAACAAAACATTTAACATCATCATCATCATCATCATCATGCTGCTGCTGCTGCTAGTCCTTTGATAGTCACCTGTCGGTCTCCTGTCCTCTCTGAAAGCCATAAAGATGACATTAGTCATTTCGATAACTTGTGTCCTCAATTACCATGGGATTACTGAAACTACCATGAATTTAAGAAAATGGTAGAAATGAATCTAATCTGAATTTTGAAGCATTCCTTTAGATCCCCTCCCTCTAAATATATCAATAAACATTAGAAAGTGATGCTCCTGACTACCATACAAGTTTAAGAAGATAATATTGGTTTTAAAGAATTCAAAGCTATAAATAAACAGCAACAGGCTCTTTAACCAAGGCACTGTTAGCCTAACATGTCAACTAGTTGTTCACACTAATCCTAATATTATCACTTAATATTAGCAAATTCTATTTTATTTTTTAAAACATATTGATGTAAATACATACACATATCGATTTGTTGTATAAATATTGCAAATCAAAACCTTTATTCACTAATAATTACCAAAAATCGTAGTTCTGTCTCCTGTTATCAATGCATTCACATTGCCCGCCATGAACTCCCGGGGAACGATCCTCGTCTACTTGAGCCACGTGACGATAACCGTTTTTGGACTTCCGCTGTCGTAACTCTTCTATCTATATGGCGCTGGTCTTGACATGCTTAATACTGTATCCTTTTTATGCGACAACTTAAGGACAACTTTAAACATATTATGAAGCCTGAAAAAAATAAGAATGACCCTGACATAGGGACTTTAATTCTCCACAGCACCCCTGATAGTATTCATAGCTATACAGCAGCCTTTAGCTGTGTGCTAACGAGTCACTATTAGGATATATGCAAGTTACTTAGCATCTTATATCAAACTGATTTACATATATGCTTAAACATGACATCATGGAAACACTGACTTACGAGCAGAAGAAGGTTTGAGAAAGCAGTCCTCTGCAGCATAGTTTCCTGTTGGTTAGCACTGCTAGCTTCCCCCAGCTAAGTCTTAATTGTCCCCACAGGAAAGATGCTACTTGATTTATTTGGCTAGCAGGTTTCTTGTGTGTTTACTTCCTCCCTGCCAGCTCTAAAAACGTACCTAAAGCCTGTTGCTGCTGCATTGACCTGCTCCTTTCATTCTCTAGTCACACACAGTTGTCAATTGGGAATTTTACTATGAACATTTATACTTCCTGTGTTAGTGTCATCACTTCCTGTAAATACAGGAAGTCCTTGCAAACATTAGTACAAAATGGAAACACACCAGTCAGCTTCTGTTTTTTACTGGGCAAATCTACAGGTCCATGAACATACTCACCCTACTAAACAAACTGTACAAACAAGTTGGGAAAGTAACAAAAATAAAAAAAGAACGTTTTTGTGTTTGTGTTTCGGAAATATGTAAGGAATTCAAAGTTAAAGAATGGAATATTAGTCAGACGGTGTTGTTATCAGCTGTTCCACCATGGTTGCTACCTCAACCTATAGTAGATGTATCACTATTGAAACGGTTACATTCAATGAAAAACAAATTCAATGTACAGGCTTATGTGAACACTGTTCTACATGAACAATATGGGCACTTTATAAAAATATTTACTGATGGATCCAAAAATCCAGAAAATGGTCTAACTAGTTGTGCATTTTATGTTCCTGAGTTAAAAGTCAAAGTGGGAAAGCGTACAAGTGATCACATTGCAGTATATACAGTAGAGATGATGGCTATCTCTCTAGCACTTCAGTGGGTAGAGGAAATACAGCCAATGCGAGTGGTCGTTTGCTCTGACTCCAGTGCAGCTCTGGAGAGTATAAACAACTTCTCTTCAGAAATGTCGTCAGGATATTTTACATGAAATTTTACAAATCATGTTTAGGTTAGTTCATCTGGGAATTGTTGTTCAATTTGTGTGGGTTCCAGCGCATGTGGGCATTAGAGGGAATGAAGTAGTGGATCAACTGGCAAAATGTGGTTTGAAAGCAAACCAGATTGATATTCTGGTACCCATCAGTAGAGCAGAAGTCAAATCTTTTACAAAAGTGGTTATCAAGCAACAATGGCAAAAACTGTGGGACAGTAACACCAAAGGAAGACATTTATATCAGATACAAAGGGAAGTAGGAACAGGAAGCACTTGGGGGAGTAGTAGAAGAGAGCAGAGCATCAACAGCAGGATAAAATTGGGACACTCTGGACTAAACTCATCACTGCATCTGATTGGAAAACATCCAAATGGCAATTGTGATGGTTGCCAACAACCAGAGACAATAAATCATGTATTTTTTAGCTGCCCGGATTATAACAGACAAAGATTCATTCTGAAAACTGCACTGGAACAACTCAACATCAAGGACATGGATTTCAAAGCAATATACGAAAAATAAATCAAGAAATGAAGCAAACAGACTGATCTTCAAATTCCTCAAAAGCACTGGTCTGAGGACAAGGATTTAATATGATCATTTAATAACTCAACAGTAGGTGGCGATATATGCTCCAAGTGGAAGCGATTCGCCATTAAAGAAAAGAAGAAGAAGAAGCTTCTGTTTTAATAGAAGTTGTTTAGCCTCTAACATGGAATTGTCATGAAGTAAATCATGCAATGCATAGTTACTAAGAACATTTACTATTTTTGTTTTTAGTTTAGCACTTTTTTTGTAGTCCCTGCTTAAAACAACACCTGCGTGTTTGGTGGGGAATTATTGCTGAGGACTCATGGCTGTTGAGTTAAAACTGGATGGGCCACCATGGAAGAAATAGGGCAAGTCACTTTTTAATAAAATAGGGTAAAGACTTGCTTATCTATTCCTATTATATGTCCTCAAGGTTATTGCATATTCTTGCAGCTGCTTTAAGGTTGTTGCAATAGACCCACGGCCCTCTCCAGGCAAAAGAGACTTCCATCCTATTTTTATTCCTCAAAGCGTGCATTGTTACAAATTACTATTAGATCTCACATCCTCAGGTTTTCACGGGTCAATTTATAATTAAAGATCCTCCTCTGGCATCCTTAAAAATGCTGAAATGCTGTCCATGGCATTTTAATATCTGCAGGGCTAACCTTTGGCGACTACACCTGCAGGGGGTTACACATGATTGGGAGAACATCCGTTGTGCTGGGAATGTCTTTTTCATATATCCATCTTTCTCTATTTTAAGGTGAAAAAAATCTAATCAGATCGGGATTATTTCTACGTGATGAATGTAGGAATCAAATGTCAAGCAGAATCTAAGAATAACCATAAAGTTGCAAATGTAGCATGCAGGGGTTACTTCACACATTGCTGGAGACCTTTCGAAGCGCTGTTGAAAACAATTAATCACTTGAGAGTTCAACAGCACTAAATGGCACTGTAACTTGGAAGAGTTCATTGTAAATGCAATGTGGGCTGTGCTCAGAGATTTGGTATCCAAGTTTTTTTTAGAATGATGCAAGTGAGAAATAAAATGAACACCACCTTCAAGCCAAAGGCTAATAGATTTTGGCTGTTGCTGCTGAGTGTCTGAATGAATCGAATGCATAAATGTGTCAGCGCAGAGTGTTTGAAAAACATTGGCTCCAACGTTCTTAAAGCACTCTTACCAGTATGGGCTGGATTTGTTGACACATTGAGCAAAAGCACAAACCCAACATGAGGCCATGTGCAATTACTTTTTTCGTTGACTGATGTTAAATGTTATGGGCTGGCACGATCCTTTAAGCTCTTATGCCATCATGGTGTTGGTCATCATGTCTTGTATTAATTAACTCATCATGAAATCCTTATTCTTGATTTTGAGAAGTGGATCAGCTTTAACGTTGGCATGTAAATATTTAGAACTGTTTGTGCATTTACCTACTTTTTTGAATGATGTCCTTTTGGATTTTGCATTTTATATAATGCCCTTAAGACAAGGGAAAGGCACAGATATACATATGTTTGACCTGAAGTGCATGTATGCTCTCATAGACGATAACACACATACATACATTGGGTCCATAACCAGCGTGTCGGTTTTAATTCCGCATATGAGCTGTTGTATTTCAGACCTATTAAACTCTGTTCCACTCCAATGCGAAACCAAATTACTTGAGGTCTTGAACTTCGCTCGGAGTAACGTGTAACCATTTACTTGCTCGATTAGTATTCCGTTAGAATGGAGATGCCATAATCAGAATGAGCGGGATCATTAAGAGAGGGAGAATGAGGGAGGGATTTCATGAACGAGCAAACTCTTACTTTGTGTACAGAGAAAAATGGCAGTGTTATAGAGTAGATAAATATATGTTGCCAGAATGCCCCCGTAATAACCCTCACCCTCTCTGTCTTTCTCTCTGTTGTTTCTAAATAGAGCAATTCAATGGAATCCCACTGAGACATGGGATAAATCAATTTTCTAACACCTCACCCAATACTTCTTTGTTCTTTTCTGCCACAGGCTTTTTATTATTTTTAAGGTTATTGTTTTATTTCTCGGACGATGAATTGGCTTCACAATTACAAGATGGTGGGAACGACTTCTATGTGTAGCATATATGAAGGTTTTTTTTATGATCGTGGTCGAGAGAAAGCTAGTGTGATATCAGGAGAGGACACCTCAGGAAGGAGTGTCCTCCCCTTCCCTGAAGAAAATCATTTATATTGTTGCACTACTTTCCCTTCTGCCTTTATTCTTTCAATAGTTACAGAATGTGATACAACAAAGGAAATTATCGCAAGTAACCTGAAAAAGGCATAATCAGCCTTTCTGTGCCGTCACTGTCTGATTTGGTTCTTATCATCAGAAAGCAATATAGCAATTTTGTTTCCCAGGCTGTCGAATTTCTGAGAACTGCTGTGAATGGGTGAGTGGACCTGCCAAAGAGTCTTTGGTACCCTGTCAGTTACAGCGGCTGGGGCAGCCCCAAATGCACACAGCCTGCCCAGCGCTTTTGATTAGACCACCACATCCGGCCAGCGATTCACATGCTCGACAAAAGAGAACTATACAGGTTCTAATCCAGCAGTCAGCCGGGCATAAACTTTAAAGAAAGACATTGTCATTTAAAATTCAAAAAAGTCCCAATTGCCTTGGCTAGACGTCTTAAGCCCTTTTGAAATTAATTTATAATTAAAAACCTCATATGCCAAAAGTTGATAATGCCCCAGCAGGAGCTTCCGTTTAAGTATGGAAGAAGTCCTTTTTGAAGTGTACACAACAGACCGTTCAGTCAGACCCCATGCGTCGTTCTTCTGATTTCAGATTCAGCTTTCCCTTGAACTCAAAGCAAAGCCTATTTTTAAGACTGAGAGTTATGGAGTTTTTTTTTTTTTTTAAAGAGTTGAGTCGACGTCAATGAAACACGGAAAGTCAATGAAGTGAAACAGCAAAAACTGCCCTTTATAGATTTGTTTCTTTCTAACCTCTCTTCATTCCATATCTGTAATTGTAACTTTATATTCAGCACCCTCCCTGGAGATCTATCAACAATCTTGTTTCAGTCTCAGCCGTGTGAGTTTATTGCAAGAAGGAGTGCGCACTCTTTGTGGTGACCTTAAATCTAATTTTCCAACCTCTGCTCGCTCACCTGTAAAATAATCCACAGATACCGAGGCCAAGACCTTAAAAATAACATTGGCTGGGTATTGAATGAACATTTGCCTCCGACTATGGCACAGCTTTTCGTTAACCTTTCCCACATTCAAGATCCCATAAAAGAAAATGGAGCGTATTGTTGTTCTCTTATGTCCTTAGCCTCAGTTCCTTCATCTCTATTTGTCCCTCACTCAGTAAGATGACACCGCCGTTATTCAAGTGTTCTCTCATCCGTTCGCCCTTGTCAAGGTCCCCTTCCTCTCTTTCTCCCACTCTGTTTCTGATTCTTCTCTCTCCCTACACGACCCTTCTTCTCATTGGCCGACCTCAGATCTTGTTTCAGCCTCACTGTGACCTGGTGCCTGTTCCAAGGCTTGCATGACCTGTGAGACCGATCCATGGCGCCTACTTGATGAAACGTATTGATCGTGTTAGCACTGTGCCGGTCTATATCCAACTGAGCAGTTGCATTCACTAGTTTAATACCTGGATGTATGTGTGTTGATAACTAGGGATGCCATGCGATTATTCGATTTTTCGAGTATTCGTTCCAGTCTCCATAATCGAAAATTATTTTTAAAATTCGATTTAACTTTTTTTATTATTATTTATATTTTTCTTTTTTTTCCTGGCTTAGTTTAAACCAAAATATAGACTAATGCTAACAATACTAATAGTATTAATAAATGTAAATGGCCATTGGTCACACCACCTTTTTTTTTGTACTGTAAACTTGGAGGAAGCCGGCTGCGCAGAGTGCAGACTGCTGCTACACACCGACCCCGCCCCCCCCCCCCCCCCCCCCCGCCTCTCCGTCACACGTGCGATTGATTTATTGGCGATATACAGAAGAGTGAGAACAACTCAACTAAAGACGAACAAAGTGGTACGTTCAAAGAAGAGTTCCTCGTGGAACTACACAACGGAATTCCATTTGTCTGTGTTTTTTTTTTCTCTCCCGCGGGGGTGGGGGGGGGGGGGGGGGGGGGGCGGCGGCAGCGGTGGCGGCGAATAATCGATTAATATTCGCCAGGCCCAGGGCTATCCGATTTTCGATTTTGATCATGGTCAGTTTCTGGCATCCCTATTGCTACATTGCACAAATGTGAGTAAGAGTTAGTAAACTGTGTGGCACCTTGCCCTTGAAAAAATTACATTTATCTTCATTATCTGTTATGAAGGCCACTACATCACCCTCTGTTACTCAGTGTGAGTCACTTGGCAAGAGCGTAAGCACCATTAGGTCAGATTTGAATACCTGCTGAGGGGGAGTATTTTTAACATCCTCTACACGTTTACTTGTGTTGCACAGAAAAGATCATTCGAATTTCAATGTTGTTTGTCAAGAAAACAAAGCAGTGTGTTAAACCGATGTCTAAGGAATGACACAATAGGAATATCGAAAAAAAGAGTGTCGACCAATCACACACACCATAGTAGTCTGCAGACACGTGATGTCTCCATTTGAATTATTGAGGTCATGTTGGCAGTATTATCGTCCAGGAAATCATTCATGCATACAAAGTCGAGCTAGGTACACAGAGTCTTAATGGTCATCGCAGGTGACAGCAACACTACAAAGACCTTGCTATAGCTGGAAGTTGGGAAGAATAGTTCCTGAAAGTTTTAATGGGACAATTATCGGGTGCACAATCAGCAGAAGGGAGAATTGAGAATCTGTGTGCTTAAATGTTGCTGGTTCTAATCACTCGGGTTGATGAAAAGATTTGGATGCAAAGATACGGTGCACGCCGGCAAGTCTGCTAACCCCTCTTTGCCTCTGTGAAACTAGTCATTACGATGGAGCGCCTCTGAGGTTTGGATTTGTGTATTTCTATATATGTGAAGTTTGAAACAAAGTGTAAGCCACAGAAGAGAACATGGAATAGCTACAGATATATTGAGGTTAGAAAAATTGCCTTTCCAGTGTCAGCATTTCAAAGGCTCCGTTTGACTTGTCGACTCCTCCCAATAGAGGCTAGCATCAAAGTCTTTCCACCTGTCCTCACACAGTTCAAGTGGGAAGCAGGCGTAGTGTGGAGCTTTATGTAAATCACAGCATGACTGTTGTTATCATGTCCTCAATTTTCAATTTACTTTCATTTGCCAAGTGTTGTCATTTGCTGGAGGAATGCAAAGGACAACATTCAAGATCTTCAAACATATAATTGAGCTTGACAGCCTTTCCCCTGGCTGCAGGAACTTTTAAAGTATTAGTCACTTCACAGTCTGCGCTGTGCAGCAGAGACAGTGTGTGGGAGAGCAATGAAAGACACAGATGGGTCAGTGGAGATGGGGCGGCATGGGCTTGCATCTATGTTTCCATTGCACACAGGCCTGAACACAAGAAAGGAACACATCCTAATGTACACAGCATTTATTACCATCACCCACACACTGATAAGATCTTAAAACCCTTGGCTATGAAGCTGTATACAAACATGCATCCATTGCCCTCTGTGATTACTGCACCACTAGTCATTGTCATACTATGTAACTGCTCAGGTTTCTTTCATTTGTACCTTTTCACCAATAATCCTGGATGTACTGCAGCGGCTTGGGACATGCCTCCCCACACACAACACCAAGAAGATGGCACTTCTCTTTCAAGATGTAATTGTGTGTAAATACTGCTATATTTCTAATATTCTTTTATGTATGCACCATGACATCAAGTCAAATTCCTCGTATGTGTAAACCTACCTGTTTCTGATTCTGATATATTTTGAATTTTTCAAGTAGTACTTACTAGAAGAAGTTGTTGTCGTGGAGATGCAGATCTGACTCTGTGATTGGACCACTGTTGCACATGTTCCTGTAATGGGCTGTGATCATGGTAAACAATGTACCTGCTAACCATCAGCATGTTATCATTATGATCATATTGGCTTCACTCTTAGTTTAAAGACATCTCTCATAGAGCCATTAGCATGTTTTAAGTCCGGTGTTGTTTGATCTGATTTAGCAGCCTGCTTAATCAGGTCCTCACATCACTGAGGGTAAAGATTACAGCGACATGACAGCTCCTTAATAACCAGGAGAATTAGCTATATGTTGTGTAGAAGTCCTCTTGCTGGTTCATTCTCCCTCCATTCAGGGCATCATAGCATACAGAGAGCACACTATCCATCTCCCCTCCCTATAGAAAGCATGGCTCAATCACCCTCCTGACGAGTGCTGCCATCTCTCATTTAGACACTTGTGTTATCCAATTGGCAGCGCTCACATTACTGGCCTGCCTCCCTCTTCTCTGGCTGCCTGGTGCAAACCCGCTGACGCTGCACAATAGCAACTTTCTATGGGCTGCTGGCCTCGTCTGCTGGGGGATTTTTGTTTTAGCTGAGGTCCCCTCTAATCGGGCTAATTCTGCATCAGCCAGGACCATTCCAAAAGGGTGTGTTCATCGTTGCGTGTTAATCTTTTGGTGAACTGATGCTGAACTCTTCATCAGCAAGGGGGAGTGTGTATAATTGCCTGCGTGTGAGGCAGGGGAGGAAATAAGAGGCGAGGCAATCCCACCTCCCTCTTTCACTATCTCACTCATGCTCAACAAATATCCTGCCGCACCTTGCCAACACTTTTTCCCTCTTAAAGTGTGAGAGATACAAATTCTCTCTTAGCTGTTTTATTCTGTACTCGATAACTATTACCGTCATCCCTATCAACACTTTTAGATTGAGATCTCAAAAGCCTTGAATCTAGAAATGCCAGAACATTCCTAATGACATTTTTATTTTTTTGAAGGGTTGTAATGCAAAAAAAGGAACATCCCCCCGTTACAAAATACATAAAACACATTCCACTCAGCCCATGTCTTATTGTGTGTGTATGCTTGAGTCGTTTAAGATGTGTCTGCACGGTGGCCATGAGTTTGTCCTTCAAACAAAACTGTGATCAGAAAAATGTGTTTTAGTCGTTCAGCTGCTGTTTAGTGTTCCTCCTAAAAGCCTCTCCTCGATGTGGAGTGAAGGGGCGGGGGGGGGGGGAGGGAGGTGGAGGAGGTTCGGAGAGTCCTGTGGTAACCTAAATAATTACACGCCCTGTTCTCCCAGAGTGATTAATTATATCTGCGGAAAGGGATTTCTTATTTTAGAGCCCTCCACAGACGAGAAGTGTTGGGGAGAAAAGACAGCAAAAAAGAATAAGAAAAAATACAACGAGGTCCTTATCAAACCTTTCCTGACAGATCTAGGCTGTATGCAAGACTTGCAGAGTCATTTATTTTGCTTTCTGGTCGGCTTGCAAGAGCTGCACTGAGGACATGATGGATTTGATGTGAATCGATATTTCACAGACAACATAATTAACTGCATTTGAGGATGTTGACATGATATTGGGATGTATTTTACAGCATTGCATATCACAGTGTGTGTGGATTAGTAAATCTCATTCCCATTACTTCACATTATTTATTCATTTTTGTTATCTGTGTGCCATTTCTGGAAATTGTGTGGACATACAGTACATGACTAATTTGGCTGGGAGGGTTTTCCCCCTGGCTGACTTCATGCCTTTTAATTTGCCACAGTAGGAACCTGCATGTGACACGATGTCACTTCACATGGAGTGCAGTGGGAGGTCGTAGCAGGATGAGAAAGTGAAGGATCTCTCTGAAGACTGAATCACTATTTTCCACAAATGACAAACCTATATTTGGAACCAGTTATTATGAATAGAGTAAAGTATAGCATCCACTTATACAGTAGAGTACGACTGAAGTGAACCTAATAGTACATGTTCTCCATAATGCATTGGAAATGAAATCCTAAATAAGAACATGATGTTTGTGCACCAAAATGAACAGAATAACTTTTGAGACTCATAGTAACGAGCAGAAAAACAAGACACTAGATGATATCAATAACTACCTGACTCCCCTTAGAGAATGATTTCAAAAGCCACATTTGCCTCCCTTAATATCTAGGTAGCTGCGACCTGCATTGCTGACTTTATTTTGCACACAGCAAATCTTGCTTGAATCCTTCATTTCAATCTATACGATGGTGCAGTAATATAATATATTCCAATATATTATTCAGAACTTTATTCTCATTCATCAAGGGGAGGGAGGTTAAGCCAGGGAGTTCAGATCACTGCTCAATGGCACGAAGCATAGATCTCCCTCCTCTGGCTCTGCACTCATCCGCCTGGCAAAGTCAAATTTAGCACCAGCCCTCCTCGGATTTCCTAAATGGCACATTATCTTTGAAAAGCTCTTAACCTTTTCCTGGCTGCGGGAGTGCCTGTGACACAGTCTACCATTATGTTGTGAATCTGTCAGTGGTTCTTTACATTTCTCCACTCAGGTCTTATCCAGTGTTGCAGGGTCTCTCCAGTGTAGCGAACAGGCTCATGGTACAGAAACAATAGAAAGATTCTCCTCCTGCCCAGAAGGCCATTCTGGCTCAAAGAAGGCTTACTTGACTCTTTTCTTATGCATGTGCTAAGGGGATTCTCATGCAGCAAAAGCATGAGCCAATGCAGTAGCACAGCTTTAAAAGACATTGTACTTGACTGGAGTTGTATCGATTTACAACATGCTTAACACATGAATACACAGTTTTGACAAGACATCACTTATTCATCTTTGAGATATCTATTTATCTCTGTGTGTTGCTTCAGCAGCCTACCCTAAGGTTGCACACAGAATCAATGAAAATTGCCACATCCTATACAAATGTCATGCTAACTTCTGACATGTTGTCTTTGTTCTCAAAGGCTAAATTACTGCGCTTCGCATCAGATGCTCAATTATGCCATAACATCTCTGAGAAAGGCACTTCCTGTTGCTTTTCTGAGGCAGACAAAGCACAATGCAGAATAATGACACCTCAGAGGTAGAAATTACATTCCTATCAAATATAGCAATTACCGTGGGACTGGGAGTTTATTCATGTCAAGAAAAGAAGCAAAAAATAAGTCTCTTGTGTTATTCAAGATGCAAACTTACTTTAAAGCAGCTATACACGCTGAGGCTAATGTGCACCTTTCACTGAAAGTCTTTGGTTAATTCAGGATAAACAAGTCAATTTGGGTAAACAAGTTGTTTATGCCAATTTGCTTTGAAGCGCTGTGCTTTTGAGACTTTTTGAGAACGATTTTTTGTCACTTAGGCCACACTTGTAAGTTAATGAAAAGTGCTTTTGATTACGTTTCATTGGCCTTGGCCCAGAATGCTCTATCTGGTCTTTGTGTGAGAATTAGCAGTTGCATTATAGCGACTTAGCTATCGAGCATGTCAGGGCCTTTACTCATAAAAAGCTGTCAACATAAGCCACAGTTGACATTGAAAAGTTGGCAATGCTTCCAAAGATACATACACATGTAAAACTTCTATTCATGTATTATGCAAAGCAATCAAGGAAACGGTGAAAATCCAGTCTCATACATTAGCTTTGCTTTTTTGGACGAGTGAATAAAAGGCAATAAGCCCAAGGGCATCAAGATAAAAACCGCCGGACTGTCAGTATATATATAGTATAACCTTTATGAGAAACTAAAGCAGAGTTTTTATCAGCTTTGGTACTTAAAACAGATAAAGTAATTATCGTAGGTGACTTTAATATTTACGATGATAAAAATAACCTTACTGTTGCATTTAACTCTATATTAGATTCTGTTGGTTTCTGTCAGAGTGTAAATAAACCAACCCACTGTTATAATCACACTCTCGACCTTGTTCTGAAATTGAGCAACTATTAGTCGAACCGCATAATCCTGTTTATCCGACCATTTCTTAGTAACTTTTGAAGTACTGTTACTAGACTACAAAGCATTAGCCAAAAGCTCCTGCAGCAGAAACCTATCTGTTAGTGCTATAGCCAAATTTAAGGAAGAGATTCCACCAATACTTAACTCGATAGCATGTCTGCATGTATGGGAGGAAACTTATACAAAATGTACACCACCCCAAATTGATCATGTTGTTGATAGTGCTACAGATGCGCTGCGAATACAATTGGACTCTGTTGCTCCTTTGAAAAAGAAGAAAATAAAACAACATAGATTAGCTCCATGGCATAATGCCGAAACCCGCAAAATAAAGCAAAAGTCGAGACAACTTGAAAGGATATGGCGTTCCACTAAACTTGAAGAATCTCGTTTAATTTGGCATATTACTCTCAATGAATATAAGAAAGCACTGCGTAAAGCGAGAGCAGCCTACTACTCTTCATTAATAGATGAGAATAAGAATAATGCAAGATTTCTTTTCAGCACTGTAGCCAGGCTGACAGAGAGCCACAGCTCGACTGAGCCTTCTATTCCCATAGCACTCAGTAGTAATGATTTTATGTACTTTTTTAACGATAAAATTGTTACTCTTAGAAACAAAATCAATGACCTCTTGCCTTTGACCAGTATAGTGTTATCATCAGCTCCCGGAAACGTAAGTTCTAATATTACACTAGATAGTAAACTAGAATGCTTTTCAGCCATAAACCTTGAACAATTAAATTCAATGATTCTCTCTTCTAAACCATCAACGTGTATCTTAGACTCGATTCCAACTAAGCTGTTAAAATACGTTTTCCATTAATTAGCACTTCTTTATTAAATATTATGAATATGTCTTTATTATCAGGCTATGTTCCACAATCATTTAAAGTTGCAGTGATAAAACCGCTTCTTAAAAAGCGCAACCTCGATTCAGAGGTTTTAGCCAATTATAGACCTATTTCTAATCTCCCATTCCTCTCAAAGATTCTTGAGAAAGCGGTCGCAAAACAGTTGTGTGAAAAAACAATGATTTATTTGAAGATTTTCAGTCTGGCTTTAGAACACATCATAGCACAGAGACAGCTCTTGTTAAAGTCACAAATGACATTCTAATAGCCTCAGACAAGGGACTCGTCTCTATTCTTGTCTTGCTCGATCTTAGTGGTGCATTTGATACTATCGACCATGATATCCTATTGCAAAGACTAGAGCACTTAGTTGGCATACAGGGAACTGCTTTAGGCTGGTTTAGGTCCTATCTATCTGAACGCTCTCAGTTTGTACGTGTCAACGATGAATCTTCCACGCAAACCAAAGTTAGCCATGGAGTGCCACAGGGCTCAGTGCTCGGACCTATTTTGTTCACATTACGTATATATGCTTCCGTTAGGCAATATTATAAGGAATCATTCTGTACATTTTCATTGTTATGCGGATGATACTCAACTATATTTATCAATCAAGCCTGATGAAACCAACCACCTAAATAAAATTCAAGACTGCGTCAAGGGCTTAAAAACGTGGATGACTTTACATTTTTTTATGTGAAACACAACTAAAACTGAAGTTATTGTACTTGGCCCAAAGAATCTACGAAACAAATTATCTAAAGATATACTAACTATGGATGGCATTAATTTGGCCTCCAGTGAGACTGTAAGGAATCTTGGTGTTATATTTGATCAGGATTTATCCTTTAACGCCCACATAAAATCAATTTCAAGGACCGCCTACTTCCATCTATGCAACATTGCAAAAATCAGGCATATCTTGCCTCAAAACGATGCAGATAAACTAGTCCATGCATTTGTTACTTCAAGGCTGGATTATTGTAACTCCTTATTATCAGGGTGTACCAAGAAGTCAGTCAAGTCGCTTCAGTTGATTCAAGATGCTGCAGCTCGTGTACTAACCAGAGTTAGGAAAAGGGACCACATTACTCCTGTTCTGGCTGCCTTACACTGGCTCCCTATAGAACACAGGATTGAATTTAAAATTCTTCTTCTCGCCTACAAAGCCCTTAATGGGCAGGCGCCATCTTACCTTAAAGAACTCATTATACCCTACTGTCCTACTAGGGCATTGCGTTCCAAGAATGCAGGGTTGTTGGTTGTTCCTAGAGTCTCTAAAAGTACAATGGGAGCCAGAGCCTTTTCTTATCAAGCTCCACTTTTGTGGAATCAGCTTCCAGTTTGTGTTCGGGCGGCAGAACATCAATTTTTAAGAGTGCGCTTAAGACCTTCATTTTTGATAAAGCTGATAGTGATCAAATAAAATAATCTTATAAGAGTGCATTGACGTAGATACGTTGTGCCTCTTCACCTATACATTTTAGTTCTTACTCTTTCACTTAAATCCTAAAAACTTAGATCTTATATTTAAAACTTTATCCAAAACCTTTCCCCTCTCTGACCTCTCCATGTTTATTAGAGGGTAACAGGTTGCAGAGAAGGCCTAGCCCGGCCGGGGAGTGTGGAACGTAGCCACAGACCTACTCCTTACCTCTAACCAATTCAGGTTCCAGTGGGGACCTTTCTCCCTGCGTGTGCCTCTCCACCTCTGTTTCCTACTTCTTACTTGCTACCCTTTTCCCTCAACCTATCCCAAGGGAGTGCATGTATGTAGACACGTTAGTTTAGCTGCTATAGGCTTGGACTGTTGGGGGGGGGGCACCTTACTCCGTCTTTCTGTCTGTTTGTACCTGTGTACTCTCATGTTCCGATTAACCCAGCTTCCCCCAAATCTCTTTTTTTGTGTCCATATCTACGCCGGGATCCTCTATCCTGAGCACTGGATCTGAGTCCTGGACTTCGAGTCGTGGCTGAACCTGTCTCTGCGTTCCTGCCTGACTCTCATCATTCTACTTCCCTGATGGCTCCCACAGGAATGTTGACATCCTCGTGGATTCATCTTCTTATTATAGACACATGCATTTCCAAACATTTGGTCTACCTATGCTGTAAATGTATTATCTTTTCGATTTACACACGGCATCTATTGCACGTCTGTCCGTCCTGGGAGAGGGATCCCTCCTCTGTTGCTCTCCCTGAGGTTTCTCCCATGTTCCCCTTTAAACTCTGGGGTTTTCTCTGGAAGTGTTTCCTTGTACGATGTGAGGGTCTAAGGACAGAGGGTCTAAGGACAGAGGGTGTCATATTGTCATACTGATATTCTGTACAAACAGTGAAGTCCATTGAGACAAATGTAACATTTATGATATTGGGCTATATAAATAAACATTGATTGATGACCAATTTTAAATGTGCAACCTTTTGAGTGATGTAAAGATAGTGAGTCAAAAGTCCTTTCAACCAATTTTCCATTACCTAGAATAGACAGGGTAAGACTGATAACCGATGTGCTGGACACCCATTTGGAAAGGTTCCTGTGGATATTACTTCAACCAATAAGTGAATGATGTCTTGTAGTCTCACACAAATATGTCGCAATTGATATTTCTGAATATGGGCTGCTCCTGCAATTTCAGGTCCCTGTGATACAAATCATTTCCAATCTTTGGGATATTATGCGGTTTCTTTGACTTGAATATAAGTGAATATTGCTCATTTTGGCCCTCGAGTCCTGGGATGGATCGAAAAGGTACTAAGCAGGAAGCGAAGGTAGAATGACATGAGACTGTTTCAAAAAGATATTCAATCCCATTTTTAGAATGAAGGATGATTGCTTTCAAGCCAAAGAGGGAAAGATTGAGATGAAGTGTGTAGAAAAGAGACAGAAAGATGACTTTGGGCTCGGCTAGGGCAATGGAAAGATAAGGAAATATGATATATACATTACAATGAAATGGAGCTAAACCAGTTAAGTATTCAAAGTGAAGCTCAGCATCAATGAACAGCTTCTGGAAGTTTGAAAGTTCTTAAATAGAAAGTGTTGTTGAAAATGGAGCCGGTGAAGTTGAAGAAACTGTGACATGCATACTGCAAAGTGGATGCTTGGCAATGTTTTGCTAAAGATAATAGCATGTACTTTACTGACGCAGCATCCACACGACGGCGTGCGTTGAAGCTTGCCGGTGAGCTGTCGGAAACTCGTCCAACAACCAATCACATGAATCTCCCGCCCCGGACACACAAGCACGCGGTTTGATTGGCTAGAGCTTGTACTGGCATATGATTTGATTGGCTGACGCTTCCGCCGAAGCTTCAAAAGTTGAACATTGCTCAACTTTTGAAGCGAGCAACGCTCCCACAATGCAGTTCGGCAAAGCGTGATGTCACCCTATTCAAAGTGAATGGGCAGAAGCGCTGAAGCTTCAACGCACGCCGCCGTGTGGACGTGCTGTTAGAGAAACAGGAGATTATGAAAGGACTATGTTGTTCGAATTAATGCCGTTGGAGTACGATACAATGTACGTATAAAACGTTAACAAATACGAACTATTAAATGTGCAGTAACGATTCAGCAAGACCTCAGAGACGTTTAAGAATCGTCGGGATAAATGCTCTTCTACTAATCCACACCGACATGTGCGCACTCTGAAAACCAAACCCTGAGAGTTCTGTGAAATAAATGAGTCGAAATGTAACAATAACTCAGGGTCAAGCCGGAGCAATTTTAATTTGAAATACAAAAACAGGAAGAATACCTACTTCTAGACAAATATAAAACCTTTGCTAAAATGGTGTCCCTGTATTTCTCAAAACAGTCAGCCGCTCTTAGAGCCACGCAGTTTCATTCATGACAAGAATGCTTCGTGTAATTAGTTTTGCCCCATTAAAGCTTTTAAAGTGCATTTTCCCATAAATGCTACTAGCCTTTTTTTCAAATGTTGTATTGCTGGTAGCCTTGAGATGCCATTGCCGTTAACATTTTGTTAATATCCTCCATTCGGGTTTAGCATGACAACTGCACTTAACGAAGGGACTTTTCTCTCTCACTTCTTCAAAGAAAATATTTTTTTATTAGCCTCCTGCCTATGAATCCTCCACAGAGGCCTCGAATGCCAGAGGAACACTTTTAATTCATCAGCGGGGGGCCACTGAAGGCTGTTCTGGATCATTGGACAGACAACGACAGTAGTCTGAAAGACGGAGAGAGAGTGAGGAGCGAGAGGCGGAATAAGGGAGTGACTGGGTAATTTAAAAAGTCTCTCTCATAGAACGAATAAAGGACTTTGCAAACAGTAGAGTAGAAAGACCTCCACCATTTAATTATCAAGTAATTGTAAAGTCCATAACAGCAGAGACCTGAAAGCGGGAGACAAGGAAAGAGGGACGGCTCCATGAAAATGTAATTAGCTGAATATCATTTCAACTCTCTCTAAGCCACTGTAGAATTTAAAGGGCCAAAGAAAGAAAAACAGACACGTAACTTTTAAGATAAAACCAAACGCAGCATCGCTGTTTAGATCTTCAGTGACTGGGATCAATATGTAATTACCACAGGGGGATGCACACGCGTTCTCTCACCAACTATCACTCTCTTTTTAACCCCTCTTTATCTCCAGGGAGGGAAACAAAACAACAGTGATTGAGACCGTCAAAGTGTTAAAACCGGGAAACAGATCAATTTATATATTTGTTTCCAATTTCAATAAAGTTACTTGAGTTAAAACTCTAACAGCTTACAGCGCTGGGCAAACATATGACATGTGTTTTTAAGAGACAGGGCCACTTGTAGTATTTGTCACCATAAAAGTTAAGTTGTGGTGAAGAGTGGAGCCAGTGGAACTTAAACGCAGCAGACTGTAGCCCACAACAAAAATACTTTTTATTGAAGGAAAGCCAAAATTGATAAACCAAGGATTAAAAAAAGTAATGTGACAAGGGGATGAAGTGCAGGTGGAGAGATGGTGGAGAAGCACAGGTGAGGGGAGTGAGGTAATTAAGGAGCAGGGAAGCAGCTGATTGGCTGGGAGAAAGGGCTAACAAGGCAGATTGAGAGCAGGTGTGTGGATGGGCAAAGGCGGGAACACTGCAAACAGATTAATGATTAATGGGACTTAGCTTCAGGTGTGTGAGTTATAACTAATATTGGCAACATATGTGTGTATTTATTTAAACATGTACAACGTTATTGGTGTTAGATTGTTGTTTCGTGAGTTATCCAATTGTCAAAAACTCTTCCATCCAGCTTACCATAAATGATAAATAATTGCTACGCATACACTCATCCATTATATTATATCTGCAAGACCTCATAGTTGCACGTAAAATCTTTACATTTGTTGTTATTATTCATTTAGAAGTATATAAACAACAACACTTTTGCACCCACTTCCTTTGTTTTTCTGCATGCTGGCCTACCAAAGCACAACGAGTCCAAGTGACCGTAGCTACACAAAACCCCAGCGGCTTCGACCATACTCTATGCTTAGAAGTGCTATTTCCATGATCCTTTCTGCTGCCAAATAGTGATCAAGGGGTCATTTCATTTCTCTGCCTCATTGTCTAAACACACATTGTGTACGAGAGCAAATAGTCGAAGCAGCTACTGGTTTTGGAACGTCATGACAGCGATCCTCCACCTAGCTTCCAGAATTAACAGCTGCTCTGCACTGATTGTGTCCGGTCTACGGGGACTGAAAGCTACGTACTTCGACTATAGTGTGTCCAAGATGACCCTCTCCCCAACGGACATATACTGTGCATTCACTGATTACTGTTATTGTTGCTCTCTCTCTCTCTGAGGCAGCACAAAGAGAGAAGCTTAACAATGTAAGAATGGATTTTGGGAGTTTGTTAATTGATAACAAGAAAGCTACTTCAAATCCTATTTTGGCCCTGCAGGAGGATGTTCTTTTATTGACTTTGTGAACCATTAGACACATTACAAACACTGATGTAGTCGCCTAAAATTAAAATGGTTATGAAAGAATATAGATAGTCGGTTTTGACTCTTCATAATATTCACAGAAACAGTTTTAAATAATTAGAACATTTCAAAACTATGAGGATTGTTCTTACTTGGGTTACTTACTCAGTAAATGTAGGATAAAGTAAAATATCACTTTATACATTTGTCTTGCGACTGAAATAACTCTGAGACTAATCCTTATGATCATCTCGTAAATTAACAGATATATGTTGAAAAAAAAAAACATTATCCAACAAGGACAGAACCAAGGACAAAAGAAGACATGAACACTAAGTAATGTGACGAGGGGATGTGCAGGGGAGGTAACCAGGGAGCAGGGAAGCAGCTGATTGGCCGGGGAAAACTCGAGGCGGATTGGGAGCAGGTGTGTGGATGGGCAAAGGAGAGAAAACACAGAAAACTAAAAAAAAACGTATTTTTATTAATTGGACTTAGCATCAGGTGTGTGAGTTGAAAATCAAAAAAGGATTAACTAATAATTAATAGATAAGCAGATTTGGCAAGTCAACGTTTGCACATTATTTCAAAAGTTGTTTTGTGCAAGACACTCTGGGGGGCTAGTTACACCCAACACACACATTCTGCTAGAAGAGAGCTTTAACTTTTTATAGTTTTTGTACATTTTAATAATGATACTTATTTTAAGTAGCAATACTGGAATGAAACATACAGGTGCATCTCCTAAACATTTTTTTTTGCAGGCTTTACAATATGTACCAAGGTGAATAGTTTGCACTACTGAGAAATACAAACAACTTCCTTTATGACACATTCCTCGTGGCGTCAAATAAGGTAACCCACAGTCTCAGCACTATAAATAATGCAGCGTTGTTTGGAAGCATCAGAGGGGTCTCCCTATCCCTCTCCCTCTGTTTCTCTCTTGCTTTGTTTCCCCTCCACATGTCAAGTAACATGACATTCAAAGGCTCAACATGAACCACAATCTTCCTTTGGATATTTCGTTGAAGCTAACTTACGAGGCATATTTCCCCCCCTCTTTTTATGACAAGTGACTCTTGAGAAGCGAGACAGTGAGAGCATGAAAGGGAATGATTTGCTTATAGAATCTCTTGGGGGGGGGGGGGGGGGGGGGGACCTCACTACCACTTGGAAATGACACAAGCATGACATGATATCATTAAAAAAAAAAACATTGCTACTTCAACCACCCCTGTCCCACGGGGTTATAGATAAAACATTGTTTGCTGAAGTATATATGGGGGAATCAGTGTTATATATATTCTGACAACGCCCTATGTATTATTCGGTCGAACAAACTGATCTTATATAGATGATGATCAGAATTTAGGATTCCTTGCATTTTCTTTGTGGCTGAAAAACAAACAAATGTGCAGAGACTGTTGTGATAGATTATTTTGCATTTGCTCAACGGAAATGAAAAAGATTGAGGGAGATATGAACTGCTGATTATATTCTGTACCAGAAATCCAATTTACATAGAAATAATGTTGGAAAATCTATCTCTAATACAGTATGTTGTTAATTAATTGTTAACTGAATATCAAACATCATCATAGATCTATAAACTTCCCCAATACAGATATACTGTACATATGTTGTCACCATAGCACTGGCTGTGTTAAGTCTATTTTTTCTAGGCCATGGGAGTCTTCGGGTTGTTTGGTCTCTCCATGTAGGCCATCGGGGAGTCCACCAGGGGCTCGACAAATCCTGATTCCACACACACACACACACACACACACACACACACACACACACACACACACACACACACACACACACAAGCTCGGTTCCAGTATGAAGCAACTTGCTCTGTCGGTGCACCTAGGGGATAGCCTTAGCCACCAGCCGCCAGTCCCCAAATCCACTGACTGATCCAGTGCCCAGACTGTCAGGCCCTTCCCAGCCACTGCACCATCTTTCAACCTTCACTAGTTGCTGCGAGGCCTCCGCTACTACACACTGTGTCTTTAAACCCAGCACAAGGGTGCATTAAAAAGGAGCATTGTGCACACAAAAAGCTCTGATGTGGCTCGAGAGATCTAACCCGGGAGGCAGACTAAGTGACAAAGACGGCATTTGAAGGAACATCAAGGTGTCTGATCATCTGAGCATGAAGGAGCACCTGAAGCTTCGTCGGATTTGAACGACAATAATGTGCTTTTGCTGTCGAAGTCAAGCTAGTCAAGCACCTAAACAATTGTAATTGCTAGGAAATATCGTTTTGAATTTCCGTCAGATGATTGGCTTCTTTTTCTCTCCCTGTTAGCAGGAAATGTCTGGAGTATTGGAGGTGCTGACATGTTGAGGAAGAAAGTTCTCAAAACCAAAATCCCTTTCTGTCACTTCGTCTGACTTCTGATTCAAGAACAACGAAAGGAACCCGCTAGCTGGATTGATTCGTACATGCTGATATTCTCATTCGGGGTTTATTGGAATATACTGTAATTATCTTGACTATTTAAATAGAGGGCAAATGGTTCCTCTGGTGACTTGCAAATCCATTATTGCCTGCCTAATTGGCTTGGCATGCCTCGCCCCCTCTTTCTCTTGCTTGTTCACTCAAAGATTAAAATCCAGCAGTGATTTTTAATTTGAAAAGGAAAATGCAGTCAAAGTGATAAGCCCGGACTGAAAAAGGTCTAATCTTATTTAAGCATTGCACGACACACAATGTGCATCAATGAACTTTGCCCTTGATGTAGCAGCATGACAAAGTCTTATCCTCACCAAAACCCTAAAAGTCTTAGCCTGTCTGAAATCTGAAAGCCTTAAACTTGTGTTCTGCCTTTCTCATGTTCATATGCAAAACATTCTGCTTATAACACAGCTTTGAAAATGTTGCAATTAAGGTGTATGTACAGAAAATAGTGCCAGTCAGTGCATGTTTGGATCAGTGGGAATAGAATAAGAGCCTGCCAGCTCGTATAGATCCACGTGTGACCTCAAGAACACTTCTCTCACCTGTTGTTGTTTACTCGCCTGAAGGGCTTCCATGAAGTGGCAGTTAGTGTTTCTCCTTTTAGATTTCAAGGAAGCTCTTCGGAGCACACACAGACCAAAGGAAAGCTTTGCACTTGTGACCTGATTGGAAGAATTCTAATTAATCTGATGTGTGTTTTATTTCACCTGTTTAAATGATTGGTATTAATTTGTTAACCAACTTACTTATGGAAATTGTAACTTTGCTGCATTGCATTTTTTTTGCAAAGACATTCTTATCAAAGATTACCAAATATTTAAGCATTCTGACAAATATGCTTATTCTATCAAAAGCTAAATGAGAATACGGATGGCACTGTGTCTGTGCCCTAATTAAGAAGCTAGAACCAGCACATGCATAGCTTAGCTTAGCTTAGGAAACAGTTAGCCTCCAAAAGCTACATGTAGGAAACCCTCCTGCCATCACCTAAACAAACTCCCTAATTACCCTGTTACACATCCTGTCTTTAATACGTATCCGTTGTCGTGCTATTGTATGTCAATATTATAATTTTAGAATGCATTTCTCTTTACGAAATCAGCCAAAAACATTTCTACATGTATTATGTGTGCCTCCTTTTGAGCCGCTATCTGACAATCAGTTCTGCCCCCATTAGAAATTGAATTGCTGGTTTCAAACAGCTGCACGGCATTATACGCTTGCCTCGCTGTGATTCAAATGAAATCCGTATCCTAACCACCTACTTAATGGTATTTTCCCTTTTGCCTTTAATTGTCATTGCAGCTATTTAAAAATGACCAGTTCCCAAATAGTTGTGGACACCCTGCCGCTGTGCAGTGTTTCCTGTTAAATCAGCGCCCTTTTATATGTTCCTTGTATCCACCTTTAAAGAGTATTACTAATTAATGAGTCATCTTAAAAGCACTGACATGGATTTAGCTCGCTAATGATTGATTTCATGACAGAGTGATTAACTGATAGGTTCAACTTAAAGAAAGCATACTTTCTTATGTGCACAAAGCTTTAAAGTGCACTCATAACCTTAAAAGCCTTTCACGCTGACTACAGTCCAATGAATTGACTTGACTCGGTTATGGTTCAGTGCTTTTGTTCCTCTGCGCGGGGAGTTAATAACTCAATCCCATCCACTCCCTGATACAGTGAGGATGCACTTATCGCATTGTCAGCAGCACGAATCATTAAAAGCCCCTGGTTAAGTTTGCATGTTACCGATTCGACATTTTTAAATTACCTCACTCGTGCAGGCTCCAGCAGAGTCATGGTGGAAGGGCTCCCTGTGCAACCCCTCGCCCTGCTTTGACCATCAATCACGGCTGTCACGGCAGCTGTGCTCTCGCTCTTCGCTGGGAACTCACACCGGAGCTCTACATCATCCCGAGCTGTGATGAATACACCGGCCTGAGCTCAGGACTTTTTGATTAGAATCTATCCCATCGACAGGAAGCATCATGGACGAAAGAGAACAACAGGTATATCGGGTCTTTTAATGGGCCTATGCGTAACAAAGTCTTACAAAGTTACAAAAGTATTTTCTTTCTTACAGTTGGACATTTTTTAGGACTATTAAAAAAGGGCATTTATGTGTTACTTTATTAATGAAAGTGGACTTTCTTAGATGCTAGGCTAATTAGATTTCTGTCTGACTTGCTTGATCTCTTTCGCTGTCATAAGGCCTTGGATATGTAGGAAAAACATGTGTCTAGTATTGGAAATGTGATGTGAATGTGTACCGGTTGGCAGAGAGGCTAATTCACAGATCATTATATGTTTTATTCAAGATACAAAACAGCTATGAGTGCGGGCTGCTTTCATAATAGCTGGCCTTGCAAGCACAAAACCTGTTTAGCTGTATGCTTGGTTTAGTCAAAGCAACATATACCAATAGAATACTTCTACTTTCCCATCACGTGTGTCCTTGGTAGTGCTTAAGTCTTTTGTAGGGCCACGTTGTGCATCCAGGCTTTATTCCTTTGTATTGTAGAGCAGTAACTCAAAGACAGTTCTAGATAAGACCTATTTCAGACCTGCAGATGGTTTTGGATCTCATTTTGCTTGTAAGATTTAGAAACAATTGGCGTTCACTGTATAGCTTAACCTAAAGATTATGTCATCATAGATACAGGACATTATTATACAAGGACAGTAGAAATCAGGCCCTAAGTCTGACAGGATTACAATTATTTTTAAGCTGACCTTACATGGATAAAAGCCCACTAGAAGAAATCATGCTTTGTGCACACGTATCCCACACTAAGCCTCAAACTGAACTCTGTATGATTTGTTCTTAATATCCAACTGTCAAATAAATTTGAAAAAAAAAACGTTTGTGTGGCACTGTGTTGTCTATTCCTACTGAGATGTTCTCTTTCAGACACGTTTCATATTTGCCCCTGCCCACCGCTCTTGGCTTGTAGCCTGTCTCCCACAAGGCTTTGTTCTTTGACATCGCAGACAACACAACTCCTAACTTCAACGAGAATGCCATCACAACTCATTTCACGCCAGCACGTTAAGAATAGGTTATCCGCCGACGAAAGTTGCACCAACCTGCTTTGAACAATATTAAAGCATATGATTTTCTTTCAGTGTCAAACGAGAACAAAGAGTTCATTTTTGATTTATGAGAAACGTATTATAGAAAGACGGGGCTTACTCTAATTGACTTACCTGGACTAAACCTTTGTTCTGAATCACAATTCTTGTCTGGCAAAGTCACACCAAAGTTGCCATGCCAACAGTGCAAACTAATGCCAAATATAAACTAAAAAGTACAAAATGTTTTTATGGATTTCAACCATTTCACTCTTACTTGTTTGCAGCAGACTTATGTTAATGGTGACGAGCTTATAAGAAATAAATCTTTCATAACAGGGTAAAAAGAAAACACATCAAGTCATGCACAAGATACATGTTGAACTCACCACGGCGTGAACTTTCATTTGCATTTAATTACTTAATCATTTATATGAGTCCTGATTATAATATTGTGCTGGTGATTCATGATAATAGCCTTCAAGTTTGTAGGAACCCATTAGCCTTTGTACGGATGAGATTCATGTACACACAGCAAAAGCCATTTGGGTGTAAATACGAGCATGCACACAACTCTTATACAAGTTATAAAACTTCTTACATCATCATTGTAGGTGCTATTTTATCAAGGGTATCTACCTCTCATATCAGCAGTACACAAAGTCATTTCAGGCGAGATATTATTTAGGACATCTACTCTCCTCTCTTTGATGCCTCTCAGGGGAGCCAGCCACAGTCCTTTCCAGAGGGACGGAGCAAACAGCCCCCATCTCTATTCCACAGAGTTCCACAGATACCCATTTGTCCATCCCCACAGGATAAACCAGCGTTAATGCGATTACATAGCTAGAGACTTTACGATAATTCAATGCATCTCCACAGCTAAGTTTGGAAATGCGACATGGATGCCACATCCGCTTATTGTCGCACCCTGCATGCTAAAGAGAGCATAAAAGTTGACTTATTACCACACAATACTGACTAAGTGGCAAATCTTGTTGGACATGGCGGCCCACCATATGCTAGATTTAATTCGATTTTCTCTTCAGGCTTTAGTTAAGTGCTTCTAAAGTTTTCTTGTCCCACAGCAAGAGGGTAAGAGGGCAGCCGAGGCTTTGATTTTGATTTGCTCTTTCAACAAGAGGCAAATAAGCCTTGATTTGGTAAAAATACAGAGCGCTCACAGCTACACGGCAGCATTAACAGGCTGGAGTATTTGGTGCAAAACTGGATTAAGCCTAATCCTACTGTACACTCATTTCGCTCAATGCAGATCTCTTGTAAAGTTGTGTTTTCTGGGACTATAGGCTTAATCCGGGTATTTGTAAGAGGTGTACAAATGAATGTTTGACTGATTTAATACCCACTGGACTAAGTTTAAAGGTAATATTCATGGGGAATATAGCATTATGAGCTGAATCAGACCCAATCTCTCAATGCAGAGGACAAAAGAGAAAAATATTATTACAGCAGGTATTCAAGCATCTCCCCATTGAAAGGGACTGGGGGTAGGGGCAATGTGCTGCTAATAAGTACATATATTCCTGCAGTGCTGACGATTCTGCAATCATGCGAAGGCTGTCTGGAGGAATATCTCTCCAGCCTGAATAATGAAGAGACATGATGAATCCAGGATGAGCGTCAGGCCAATATTCAGCTGCTTCCCACTTCTCTCCAAGGAAATCAAAGGCTCGTATAGAGAAGAATTCAAAGTGCTGTAGTGATAAAAGAAGAGCTTGACGTGTCCAGTTGTGCATCTCAAAAGCATGGAAATAAGATGCACAGCTTGGGAGCAGAAACAAAAAAAGCCCTGAGTGACAAATCAAATGGTTGTTGCTGGTGAATTGAAATACACTGAATTACAAAGCCTGCCAAGCTGCCTTTTTCATCATTGTGCTGCCCTCTACGGGTCTTCTTCCTGCCTTCCTTCTCCCTGGTCCCCCCCCCCCCCTAACTCCCCCTCCCCGCCGCACCACTTCCCTCTCTCCCATCCATCCCACCTCCTCCACATTACCATACCCCCTTAAAGAGTATTGCACGCATTAAATTGCTTTTCATTTCCGCGCTGTGACAGTCCTGCGATTGGGGGATTTATGCATTTTTACGAGTTATTTGGGCCGTCATACTATGGTAATTGTTTCATAATACGTCCATCGCTGTAGGGGATGCGCTGGTTTGCACCAACCAAGATCAAGTTCCACTAGTTGAAACGTCGGTGGGAAGATACAGCCTGTGTGCATAGGATTTCTTATGAGCAATGGAAGGCTGGAAAAAGGGGGTCGGATTCTCGCATCCACGGCTGCAGGAGGAACATATCCACTGATCTGCGGTCGATTTGAACGCTGTGGCAATTGAAATAAAGAGACATTGGGCAGATCTATACATAAACTGGTACAAGCCGCACCACTGGCAGCAGACAAGGGGATTCGTGCCTCTCTCCTCCGCTTCTTCAGTGCGCATGGATGAAAGTCACAGTTAAAATGCATGCGGCAAGTCTTGTCTGATGTGGGATTACCGAGTTTTTATTCGACCCCTTTTCTTTTACATGTTCGAACTTTGGTAGTGGCTCTTTTTTTCCGAGATGATACAGCTAATCTCAGTGGCTGCTGGAAGAATACAGGAGCCCGTTTCGCCGCTCGGGCTGTCACGTTATTGGCCTGAATGAGACTGTGTTCTTCGACGCCCGCTTTATGGAGCTAAACACCGAGGAGACTTGACTTTAAGTATTTTTGTTTTCAACAGCAGACGGAGGGCGGGTGGTTAAATCACTGAATTCCATGTTTTCACTGAGCTTGGAGGAAAAAAACCGGGGCACAGACGTGATTTTCGGGATGCTTTGGCGTTTACCGGGATCAGCACGGTAAGAGGACGGAGATTTTTCTCATTCATGTGCTTTACATTCTGGGGATCTGTCCGTGGTTCTGAAATCGGTTACAGTTTTATTGCTGAAGTTGATCCAGATTTAAGATGCAAGGTGTCTGCTGATGCAATTGTAATAACAAGCCTGCGTTTGTATGCTCACATATATCAGTTGAATTCGTTCCAAATAACAGCCATACTGTCTCTGCATACCCGGCAATACACGCTTTAGAGTTATACTATGTCCAGAGGCGATTGGCATTCCTTGACGGTATGGTAATAAAGTCAAATGTAAGAAATAATGACATATAAGTGGGTGTACTCGTGAGCTATAGCAACCATACATGTTCCTGTATGTTAAAATGCACCTATTGAGGGTGATTCGATGTGTAGGCTTTTGTGTTCTTTTTAAGGAGCGCACACAAACCAAACGAGTGTGTGTTTGTGTGTGCGTGTTTGGGTGCACGCGCACTCACGCGTCTGTGTTGGAGAGAGGGGGAGACGGAGAGAGAGCGAGAGAGGATCTATCTATCTGTAACCTTCTATATAGCAGATGCCATACAGAATACTTGATTATAGAATTATTTACCCCCCGTCAAAATGCAATTTCGATCAGAGATCCGCCATGAGATCAACGGCACTTGCTTATTTGCCTTTGATCAACTCCTCTCATTTCTTTTTTTCGCCCGTGGGCAGAAGAAAGGCTGCGACTGTCGCCTTGTAGGCTGATATTCACATTTTCTAACGCAGGCCGGATTTTAAGATGAACACTGACTGCTTCTCTGAGCCGATTGCTTTAGCAGAGCCGGTGTTTTTATGATGTCTTACCCGGGGATCGTTATAAACATAGCAAGCGAATAGATTCCTTATCCTCATGTTGTCTGCACGGAGGTGGAGAGAGGTCTCCGACAGTTTCCCCACTGTTACCAAGTCGTCGGTTATGCGGGGTGAGTGATAATCTTTCTGGCTGGGAGATAGGAGTTGGAGATTTTAATGTTAGTTTGTTTGAAAGATTACATCTGTGATTAAAACAAAATGCAACATCATCAAGACGCCATGATACATTTTGAAATCGAGCCTTTTTGTGGAAAATTCTCAAGGGATTGAATTAGTGAATGGCCAGATCCATCAGTCTGCACACGGTAGATGGCGAAGCTTTTTTTCCCCTCCCAAGATAGATTGGAATTCAGGCGAGCTATCAGAAATGCGCAGTGGCCATCCACCACGGGTAGTTGTGTTATCAACTTCATTATATATTTTCGTTTAAGTGTGTTTTTATGAATTATTCATCTGGGTTGCTTGTTCTGTGACAGCCTCCAAAACAAAATGTTGCAGACATAACACATCTGCATAATGAACAAACATTAATAGGCCCACTTGTATTTGCCTTTGTTATTAATAGTTGTTGTGCTCTGTTTGGAGTCCATTGCTATATATATGCATTGTGTGTCACATATGCATTGTTATCCGTGCTATTTAAAACAGAACTCGTCCTTTTTTTTTTCTTCCTTAGATGACACCTCATACTGGTACCGAACTTGAGTGAGCTGGGGCATCCTCTCCCAGGAAAAATGCATATCTGGATCCTAAAAATAATCCTTCTGATTGCATCATCTCTGAGGCTGATCGAGATGTATGACAATTATGGGGAGATCTGTCGAAACCTGTGTACGTGCGAGGAGAAGGAAGGGATCCTGACGGTGAGCTGCGAGAACCGGGGCATCGTCAGACTGACGGAGATCAGCCCGGTCCAGTTCTCCATGTACCACCTCCTGCTCACAGGGAACCTCCTGAAGAAGCTGTCTCTCAATGATTTCATCAATTACACAGGAGTGACCATCCTGCACTTGGGGAACAATGATATCTCCGAGGTAGAGTCGGGTGCCTTTAATGGACTCCAGGGATTAAAAAGGTTGCACCTGAACAACAACAAGATTGAATCCCTGAGGGATGACACCCTTGCAGGACTTGAGAGTTTGGAATACCTTCAGATTGATTATAATTACATCACCAATATAGACACTAATGCCTTGAGCAAACTACACCAACTGACAGTGATGATATTGAACGACAACATGCTCTCTACCCTTCCCACCAATATCTTTCGGAATGTCCCCCTCACGCACTTGGATCTAAGGGGGAACCGGTTAAAAATGTTCCCTTACATCGGCCTCTTGGAGCACATGGACAAAGTTGTGGAATTACAGCTAGAGGAGAATCCGTGGAATTGCTCCTGCGAGCTGATTGCTCTGAAGGCTTGGCTGGAGAGTATAGCCTACACGGCTCTGGTGGGGGAAGTGGTGTGCGAGACGCCATTCAGGCTCCATGGTAGGGACCTAGATGAGGTGTCCAAGCAGGAACTCTGCCCAAGAAGACCCCTAGAAGACTCTGTCAGGCCTGCACCTCCTAGCAGCACCAATGGATATTACCAGACCACAACTGCTGCCGTCACATCCTCCGCCACCTCCTCTGCTGTTTTTAGGTCCTCCTCTCGGCCTACCAAGGGCACGCGGCCATTCAACAGAACTAGGTTAAAGCCCACATCCAGAGTCCCAGGTGGTAACCCTTACAACTATGGCCCCATCATTGCTTTTCAGACCAAATCTCCTGTGCCTTTGGACTGTCCAGCTGCCTGCACATGCAACCTGCAGATATCTGAGATTGGGCTAAATGTCAACTGCCAAGAGAGAAAGATTGAAAGCATTTCTGATCTAAAACCCAAGCCATACAATCCTAAAAAAATGTATCTCACTGGAAATTACATCCCTGTGGTACGGAGATCAGATTTTGTGGATGCAGTTGGATTGGATTTGCTTCACCTGGGAAACAACAGGATAAGTCTCATCCACGACCGGGCTTTTGGGGATTTAACCAACCTACGTAGGCTGTATTTAAATGGTAATCTCATGGACAGGCTTACAGGAGAAATGTTTTTTGGTTTGCAGAACTTGCAGTTTCTTTATTTAGAGTACAACAAAATCAAGGAGGTTGACGCCGGTACTTTCCGCTACCTCCCTAATCTCCAGCTGCTTTTCCTCAACAATAACCTCCTGAAAACCTTACCTGTGGACATTTTTTCCACCCTCTCCCTGTCAAGGCTTAATCTGCGCAACAACCATTTCCAAAACCTGCCTGTGAGTGGTGTTTTAGACCAGCTGAAGCTGCTTCTTCAGATAGATTTGTTTGAAAACCCCTGGGACTGCTCTTGTGACATAGTGGGGATGAAGATATGGCTGGAGCAGCTCAGCGCAGGCACTGTGGTTAATGAGGTCGTGTGTGAAACACCGAGGCGCCACACAGGAGTGGACGTGTGCTCCATTCAATCAGAGCACCTGTGCCCAGACTACTCTGACGTGAACACCTTGCCAACACAGCCTACGGAAGAGCCCATGGACGACCGAGTGGTAACTACAGACGCCCCGCAGAAGTTCAACACCCCCAGCAGCACCGTGCCCCTCTCCGTCCTCATCCTCAGTCTCCTGCTTGTTTTCATCATGTCGGTCTTTGTGGCCGCGGGGCTGTTTGTTGTGGTCATGAAAAAGCGTAAAAAGTCGCAGAGTGACCGCACGAGCACCAACAACTCTGACGTCAGCTCTTTTAACTTGCAGTACAGCCTCTACAGCAACCGCTCCGGGCCCAAAGTAAAGGCCCCAGTGGGACACGTTTATGAGTATATCCCACACCCCATGGGACATATGTGCAAAAACCCCATTTACAGGTCGCGGGAAGGCAACACAGTGGAGGATTACCGTGACCTCCATGAGCTCAAGGTCACATACAGGAGTACCCCGGATGATGAGAGGGACAGCAGTACAATGAGGAGCCCTGCGTACAGCGTGAGCACCATCGAGCCCCGTGAAAACCCCTCCCCTGTCCCGGATGCTGACCATTTCTTCAGAGGCATCCTTGAGCATGATAAGCAGCCTCCCCCCCACCCTTCTATCCAGTCCATCCCAGCAGGTGCAAATTTAGAGTACAAGTACACAGGGCCTGTGTCGTACACGTACAACCCCAATTTTGATGTCAGACGTCAGTTTTTGCACCCGGAGAGGATAAGAGAAACAGTGCTCTACGGCACGGCACCCAGTACTGTTTATGTTGAGCCAAACAGAAATGAGTACTTGGAGCTAAAAGCGAAACTGCAGTCTGAGCCCGATTACCTCGAAGTTCTTGAGAAACAGACCACCTTTAGCCAGTTCTGAGCAACAGAATTATTAATGTAATGAAGCATTTTCTCTCTTGCCCCCTCTTGAAACAGTGGCTCAGTTTATAGGGTGCCTTGGCACAACACACACACACACAAGCAACAGCGATGGAGTTTAAAATGGGGTGTGCCGAACAATCTTATTCTTATTTCTGAAACATGACTTTACAGGAATGGATACAGCTTTCTGAAACATGGATGAACAAAATTGCTCTGCTTAACTGATGATGCAAAATCTATTTTTCTATGGTGAAGATCGAATAACACACAAAATGTAAGTGTACAGGTCAATCTTACCCAACTTCATTTTCAGGAATATAACCATACATAAGGTATATTGTGAATCAGAAAAGAAATGTTTATAAAAATCACTCCTGGACAAAAACACTGTACAGCAGATCATCAAAACTGTGTAGGACTATTTTCTGCTGTAGTCTGTAAGTAAGTATTTATTGATATAATCTGCCATGTCTTTTCAAAACTTTTGATTCTACATCAATATTACCTGTGTCATCATACTCCATGATCCTCTGGAAAGGCTTATGTTTGTAGTTTCATTTACTGTAGCTCTGCATTGTAAAAGTGGCTTTTTTTGAAAGTGGCACACCCCCAATGTTCAAAAAAGACTGCGTCATTTGAAGAAGATGAAAAAAAAAAGTGTCTTTGTATGCTTTCTGCACTTTTTGGAATTGGAAGGCTGGTTAGCCTTCAATGAGCTCTCATAAAGGAGATTATTATATTAAAAATGAATATGGGTATTCATTCTTAATATGTAGAATTGATATGTTATCAAAACGAAAAATTCATAAATGATATTTGAAGTAATAATTCTGTTGTGTAATACTGATATTTTACTCAATGTAACACCTATTTTTATACAAGCGTTCGCAGATTCTCTATTCCTTATCAACTTCATTTGTTTTGATTGCTTTGCACTTATTGCACTATATTGACCAAACGATGTTATTGTCATCAAATAAACATGATGTCAGGTTCATATAATGTGCTTATGAGGAAACTAATAAGCCTGTTTGGTCATAATATAAAACAATAATTTGGGGGAAAACACATTTTCAGATTAACATGACATTATTAAGGAAACAGTGTGACTTGGAAATGAGTGGGCAAAAATATATTTAATTTAGAAAGCAAACGGAAATACATTGGCTGTTTAAAGTTGGCTATGTTGTGGACTCAAAGCAGATAAAAATACAGTATATACACTGTAAGCCTCACTCAAAGAGCATATAGGCCAAGATTAGAATCAATGGGTTTCAATCAATGAGCATTATCTGTGGCAACCCCTTTGCAATCATACCATGGCAACAGCATCCACATTGCAGCCAGGCAAGCGATAATTCGATCATTAAAGTTCACCTGATATCAAATTTATATTTAAGCAATCAAAGGGTTAAATCTTTGACACTCATTAAAACATACAGCTGCTGGATTAAGGGTTGGGTGTCAACCATTTCTCTTTGGTTTTTAATTCGTTTTACAAGTGAACATCTTTTAGATACATGTTGTAACTAAGGATAAGGATCTTCACAGAATGTGTGGTAAAAGCTGCGTTTTTAAAAACAAATTTCTTACTCAAAACCATCCCTCTTTCTTGTCAAAAATGTGGTTTTATTTTCAAATGTATTAATAGTTTTCATTATTTAATAGAAGATAAAAAAGTGCTTGAGGGAAATAACAGAAACCTCCTTTCTCCCAGCTGGCTCGTGGGGTGTGTGGGTGTCTCTGTTTGATTGACAGCAGTGTTGCACCTTAGAGAGCCACAGACAGAGTAACCAAAACATGCTGTTTAATGTGCTGCAGCTGATCGGTTAATGAGCTCTCTCGCCCAGTTAATGTTTGTTTGGCGGCTCATTCTACAAGCTAAGTGCAGGACTTGAGGTGTTTGGATAAGAAGGAGGATTTAGCAGGAAAAGCTAATGTGGGTTTTTTGTTGCCTGTCGCTCGTGCGTTGTGCAACCATCTGCTCTGCAGGATTTGATTGGCTGCGTCGAAATGAGGTCTTCGCAGACACACCGAAGAACAAGATTGGGTCAAAGAAAGCAAAACAAGAAGTGTCCGTCCCATTTCTTCTCTTTTCTGTAGCAAACGTGATGCAATTTCATTTCAGTTGGACTTTAAGTTGACCCACTTAAATTCAATATGCAAATAAGGTCTATAAAAACACAAAGGGTGCACTGTGCCACCATTTAGGTATTGCATTTGTGTATGTTCCCTTAAAGAGACAGGCACACCAGTGTTAATTCATATATCTCCTTTCCCTCATTCAGAACAGATGATTGTGAATTTTATGATCAGATGTGCAAAAATAAGTTTATTAATTTCACTTAATAGCATCTCGGTGCCAGCTGCCTTTCATTTTTTCTATTACAAAAAAAGCAACAACAGAAAATGAAACCGAGCCGCTCAGGGTCCTTCTTTTGTTGGATCTTTTCACAGAAGCCCAGAATGAGAACAGAAGGCGCCATTTGGGAGATGAGGAGTCCTGGAACCGAGTGTAACTGTGGATGTGTCATACATGTAGCAAGGGATGTGAATCATAGCCAAGTGTGCAGTCGCCCAGTATCGGTGGCCTATTGGATGGCGCAGTGTTGCCGGTTTTCTGACACATATTTGTGTTGTTTTGAGTGGAACCAAAACCCAATAATTAATTACTGAGATGCAACAAAGAATAGATGCTTAAAAAACCTGATCTGTGGAAGGAAAAAGTAAATCAGTAATCTATTCTTTTCACATTTTAAAGGAGGACTTGGCTAAGAATGAGTACAATTACATAATCACTGAGTCATGCATTCCAAATGGGCTTGTGTTACTGTATCTGTGTACGTACTTTCTTCCCACTCAAATGTGGCAGTGTGGATGTGTATCAGTGTTCTGACCCAGCACACTGTCCCCGAGTAATGGCTGCATGAAGCAATCCACTGCAATAGTGTGTGTGTGTGCCAGTTGAAATAATGCTTTTAATCAGCCAATGGGCTCTTTAGGTCTTAGCACAAATGGAAGCATCAAGGAAGGGCAAAGAGTTTATGATGCTTCTCTGGATTATTTAATGTACAGCCTTTCATGGGATTTGTGTGCCTGTGCAACTCTCACTCTCGCTTCCTGGAAAAAGAGTGCTCCAGATCTGTATCCGGAAAAAAAAAGAAAAGAAGTTATAGGAGGAAATATCTCTGCATGTGTTGCCTCATGCTTCACAAAAAGCCCCCATGATTTATGGCTAAAGCTATTGTGTGGAATCTGATGAGGGGCTGACGCAAGGCGAGGCGTGATGCAGGTGCAGATCACTGCTCGATGCGAGGAAAGTTGAGAAAAGTTACTTCTTGGCTCGGAGCTCAGAAAAGCGCAACACATTTTCATACTTCTTTCCTATGAAGCGCTGGGAGGGGACAGCGATGGGCAGCGTGTGCTCCAGTGTTCTCCTACACTCTCTGCTTTCGCACCATTTGAGACTTAATCAATGGGGAATTGTACAACGCGTGAAATCTGTCCAACTGCACCAATTGTTGGCTCCTCACTCGGCTATTTTCGCTGCACTGATTTAAACTGGGAGGCAACCATTTTCTGTGCTGAAAATACCAGGCAAATTAAACATTTAGCTAGATTTGGATTTGGCTGTTATTTGCTCAAAATCGTATTGTATCTCTCACGAGTTGGTGCTGGCAGAACATTTTGTTTATGGTAAATAAAAACAGCTTGAGGCTGAATGCGCAAAGGGCTGGATTACGCTGCTGAGATTTGGTATTGTGTATGCACCATGTCGTACAAACTGAAATATTAAAAGGCATTTCATTAGATTTTACAGCCCATGGATAAGACTAGGCCTCAAGATTGGGTGGTGCAACCGTAAGGCAATTTCTCCTTTGGTTATGTTGTGATTCGGTGGTGCACAATTCCAAACAAATTTGCAATTCATAAAATGACCACCAAGTTATTGCAAAACAGTCCGCCTAAGGGTCTGGATCTCTGCAGTTTATAATCCAGCCTTGCGAGGTTTGAAAAGATATGGCCTTTTATGCAAAATAGCAAGAAATAAGCAAGGGTCCGGCATGCATAATCTACCAAAAAAGACTGTATTATTTATTCGTTATTTTATTTTTATGGGTATGTTTGATTTGTTGATCAAGAAAATGGGCAGTACAGATAAAGGACTGATTTAACATTACAGTACAGTGTGTCGAAAGAGCCAAAACCATGTTTCTCCTTTTGATTGGTCGAAAATCAATCATCATCTGTTTTTAAGAATGAATTTAAGGGTGTTTTTCAAGCAAACATTTTCTGCTTGCAGCTTTTGAAATGTGAGGATTTGCTGCTTCTTCTTCTAATATGATGATAGTACGTTTTAAGACAAGACTAAAATAAATAGAAATCTGCATATGAATTAAATAAGTTAGAGTTTCTAGATGTTTACACTGAGTGACCAGATACTGAAGCAACCTGAAATTTTCTTTTCAACCTGTCCACAAATTTGAGCTGCACCCACTGACACAGCAACAAGAAATGATAATTAAGGCTAATATGCGGCCGCCCTCTGTGTACTGAGACGGATAGAGGGGGTGGACATGTCCCATATGCTTGAGCCACGCATCACCCCCCCCCCCCCCCCCCCCCCCCCCACTGGAGATCCTTCGTTCTCAGCGCGCAGCCTCTTCGCTTGCCTGCCACCCAGCCTCATGATGATGTGAGCAATTGAGTTCAAGGAGATCTGGGTAATTGAGAGGGCAGGGATGGCATCTGACAGGCACCGATGGCTCCAATGATTACTTTAATCAGAGTGGTTAATGGAACTCCTTCAGGCATGTAGAAATGCTCAAATGTTCATCAGCACTCAACCAATTTTTACCCCCCACAACCTCCTCCCCTCTTACCCCATGTCGCCATAATTACCCATCTTTTATATTCATGCTTCCAGTTTGTGCATTACACTCTGCAGCAGGTAATATGTCAGGTCCTGTAGTCTTGTGTAAATCCAATTCTGGTGCGAGGACATCGCATTGTTTTATGGTCAAGATGCATTATGTATGAAGTGTTGTTAGCATGAAATGTCATGGCAAACCTGTTAACATTTAAAGGGACAGTCAAGGACTCACTTATTGTAAAATCCGTATAAAATCAAGCACATAAATACAGAAAGCACTCAAGGTTTATGAATAATGAAGGGGTTTCGAATCAGGGCGAAGAAAAGGCTGAGCTTTTTATTTGTCCGGGATAAAACACATTATCATCTAGCTTCTGCAGTAATATCTAATCCGCCATTAGATACCAACCCTTCCTTGTTAACATCGTGGTGCAATCAGCCTCTCAGTTAACACTCCCACTGTCCAGCCTGTGCTGAATAAACTTTAAGGTGTAATCCATCGCATTTAAAAGTGCAGTCTGGATCCAGACTTTAATGCCATCTGCCGAATAAACATGCCCACTGTGGCTGGCTGGCTTTTATTCTATTAATTTAACTGGTGTGAGAACATAATACCCTCTTGTGATGCACATGCTAACACAATGTAGCAACAACATTTGATTTGGGATAGATTTGTTTTTCAAAATGAGTATATGTTTTGGTATGTTGTGGTAAATCTGAATGTTTTATATCAAATATTGATACGTATTGATCTTGTAAATCAATTTTCTACTCGTTTTTATGAATTGTATGCATTTTGTTTCTTGAGATAAATCATGATAACAACTACATTATCAGAACAGCACTTGATGTGTACTTTGATCTTCGAGCATTTGATCCAAAACCAGCACTACAGAAATGTTCTGCTTGCATTTAAATATGCTATTATGTACACCACTACATATATAACATGTAATTATGTGAGAGAAAGAGTGAAAGTAGCTGATTTCCTCCCTCAGATGGAAATAATGGGAATTTCAAGAAACTGTTATCCTGCAGTTAGCATTTGCTTTCTACCGGTCCAATCTGAATTGTAGATAATGAAGTTGCGATTGAGATGGAAATCCTGAATACGAGATGATTACCATCAGAGAGCTATAGATGTCGTGTGTACAATACTCTATTTACAGTGCTGTTTCCACCTTCCAAGAGAAAAAATCAAAGGATAAGCTGACTCGTGCACGTGGTTGGATACTCAGCAGCACATGTGTGTGATCAAAGCGTTCATAGAGGTATCTTAATGTCAGTGCCTCTGTGGGTGGAAGGAGATAGGGAGACGCTACAGTGCGTTCTGTCATGCTTTATTTTTTTTGCTATGGTTTTGCTTTCTGTCTATTTGCCCCCCCCCCCCTTACTCCTGTTCCCACCGGGCAGCCTGGTTGTATTCATCAGGCTTCCTGTTTTGTTTGTTTGTTTATGGCTGCTGCACCCGTTGATCCGGAGCCGCAGTAACCCTGTCGTTTGATAAATGGCAACCATAGCATTACTGACTCCCCGGCCGAGCCTGGCGACGCCCGGCCAAAAAAAAAAAAACAACAGGTTGATGTAGGGCTTCCTTCAGAGTGTCAAGTCATTTAACTAAAGCCCGCGCTGGCAGCTCCTATCTATGTCTGCTTTGGAATCCTGCCATGTCCCACCCCGCCTCATGTGCGTCATCATATCACATGCAGAGCGAGACAAAATAGGGTCGATAATGCATGAAAAAAAAGCATGGTTCGGAGGTTATTGTCGGGAAATGATGATGTGCAGAACAAGGACGAGTCGGGGAGCGTCACTGTCAGGATTAAGGACGAACAGGAGTGGAAGAAGTTTGGAGGTCGTTAGAACTATCATGAGACAGATTTAAAGACAAATACAGTTCCTGGTTTGCTCTAAAAAGACTGGCTTCCACACTTACATTATGCATTTGAAGGTATATTTGATTAGATAGTGCCTCCATGTGTTTAAAACGCAATGCCCTTGACCCTAAATGCAGGTAGTCGAGGGTTAGGGCCAGTAGTGTTTGTATTTATATTAATCAATTCTCAATGTGTGATACAAACAGACATATCTTTATATATGACTCATTTTTTGTAATTTCAAAATGCACGTCCTCCATCTGTGTGACGTTGTTACCACAGGCTTTTTAAATGACTTGTCCAACACCATTTAAAACATTGTCTGGTATATTGTTTTCCTTACAGGTCCACTCGATTTCTCTTTTAACAGAAAATGTGTTTACATAGTGTGAGTTTGGCTCGCAATTAGACACCCTATTGTTATTGGTGAAATTGGTTTCTCTCAAAGTGTGTGTGTGCGTTTCTAAGACTGATGGTTTGAAAGAGCCAGATAAGGCGTGTATGTGGGTGGCTTGTGCACGTCTTTGTGGGTCCGTGCGCGCACGTTAACAGGTTTCTGATTTACTGTAAAATTCCACTCGTTAGCTCTCTTTCTTCCTTCTCTATCTCTCCTGCTCCCTTTCTCTCCTGTCCCCATTTTGTTTCTATCGCAGCGGCTTTGGCGAGGAGTCTGCACAGAAAGCGGTCCTTGCTAAAGGAATTAGACTGCGTGCTGGGAGATCGCTCCGATAATGAAATGGTGGGAGGTAGAAAAACTCATTTTCTCACTTGTTAGAGGGAGAAATACTAATGTGGCTATTGGAAGTACAGCTGAATAGTACTGTCAGGGGAGAAAAGACATTCCAACAATTATTCTAGCTCGAGAAATATAGACTTGGTTTAAGGATGACATTTGGGCTTGGTTTAACTGTTTAAAATGGACTTGCCATGATGGGAAAACTGTTGTTTTGCATCTGTCCTCCCCGCAGAGTACACTGAGCGACAGTTTGCTTGTGTACGGACAATAGCAAGGCTGAAGTTGTCAGTGTGGGTGTGCTTGTTAAAAAAAAAGGCTCCCGTGGAGGGGCTCTCAGCAGAGTTGACGTCAGCTACTTGTGATGTTCTCTGCACTGTACCCATGAGTGTGTGCGTGTGTGTGTGTGTGTGTGTGTGTGTGTGTGTGTGTGTGTTTGTGTGCGCGCGCGCGAGCGTGTGTGTGTAGCCTACACTTACAGTGTAGTGTAATGAAGTTCACGAGGGTGGAATGGCGAGATTAAAAACAAACAGACATGATTCATTTAATCAGGGTGTGCAGGAAATATTGTACATTTCACACTCTAAATCTTTATATCTGCCGACGCCTTCTTGTGTCTCACGTAACATCTGTGCACAGTGTATCAATACTGGCATGGAGCCACACACTCTAAGCGATGAAAAGATGGACAATTGTGAAGGCTTTTTGTTCTGCTTCCTTTACTGACATTCACCAAATCATGTACCTCGAAATTATAGCTTTTCATACTATAATGTTATTTTCTGCAACATTTAAAATACGCTGACACGTTGCTTTGACCTCTTCCTATTTTCAATACAGAAAAAAAATCATTGTTTCAAAAGCCTTGCCGCATTATTTACTCTCATAAACAATCGTATTTAATTCACAGCCTCAGTATTTCTGGCCCCGGTTCCTTTTCACACTCTTACACCAACCTGGTTTGATGTATTCTCAACCGTTCTTCACAAATCATAGCACTTAACCTCCAGTTTTACCCAACAAATCCACAGATGTACATTAACCTTGCCTTTTCGACACCCTGAAATCCCCAAGCAGCCGCTCTCTTTACACACCTGGTGCAAACAGTAGGAACACTGTGTATCTCATTTGCCACATTAAAATGTGTTAACAGGAGGAATTAGCACTAAATTAAACCACCAGAGATTCCCAACTCATCTAACTGCCAAGACGTTATTATATACTCCATATAAATGTGTAAGGTATCATGGGAGAATGTGGTTATTGAATTATGCCAACATTAAACCATTAGCAGCGAGGAATCAATCTAACCAACTGGAAACGGCAATGAAACTCCGCTCTGTGAGAAAGTACATTTCCATTTTGCGAGAGACGTTTTGAAGGGCACTGTAAAACGGTTTTCTTTTGGTCGGCACTTTGCAGCTGACTTATATGGAAAATGTCCTGAATGGCATTGTCATCCGGTTTACACAGTGACCTGTGGTAAAAATGCATTCCACGGGTGCAAACAATTTCCCCTTCTGTAGATATAACCTTAGAAGGGACTATTTCCACATAAAAAAAAAATCCTTTGCAGAAAATAAAGAGGGATTTAATTGGCCCGCAGTAAAAGCTCGGTCCATTTTTGCTCTTGAGGCTGACATTCTCATTTTTATACTGCCTCTGATGCTCGCAAATGTTAAAGAGCTGGAATCTCACTCCGTCAGCACAAGGAGCAACATGCTAGTCCCAGAGAGAGAAGGGCTTCAGATGATGTGGCAATATCCACAGGTTATCATACCGCTGTAGCGAGAATATGCATTTAGACTTTAACAAATGAAGTGCCAAACTAAAGTAACTTACTCTTCCTCTTTCTCCCGACTGAATGTTCGCCACTAACGGTGCCACCATCGTCCGGTTTACAGATGGCCAGTTTTCTAATGTGATGATTACAGCGCACGACCTTTGAGCTCTGAAAGGTATCCAATTTAAAATGGAGCGGGAGCAATATTTCAGTCAAAGTTAGCAAATGAAAAAAAAAACGGGACAACAGGGAAATTAAAACCAGTGACAAACACCCAAAGGTAAGAAGGAAGCATGCACACCAAGTAGAAGACAAAGTAGACTAATTTCAATCTCAACATTTCATTTTGGCCAACAAACATTTGGCTTATTAAATGCAACTAAACGCCTGTATTTTTGGTAAACAGTTTTGTACATTTGTCTGGTAAATGGTACACACAACTGTTAATAATATATTTAAAAACATCGTTAATCATAGATATCTTTTAATGAAATGTGAACAGCACCACTATGTGAGAATAACCCCTGTTGCTATACCGAAGTGCTTAGCTGAGTAACTTACATGTATCCAGTCACTGTGTGATTAAATTAATCATTCATGGAAAGGTAATTACATACTTGTGTGCTTTAGACATCCATTTGTGTGTTTCGAAAACCTGTTAATAGCTTTTAAAATGAAAAAAACTTGATGTGAAAAGATGATCTTATTCAAATGCTGAAATGGTGTCCCTGAAGGTTCAAACTTAATGTGAAAACTCAAATAATCAATTTGGGCCTCTGAGATTTACTTGTGTGTTAATAATTAAAGTCAGAGAGGCTATTATGAACAGAGGAGCCATGATAGCTGGAGTGTTATCGCGCAGACTTTGGATTCCAGGTCCACTTTAATGAAAAATAATAATAAGAGATGCATTTTGAAACTCATCAAAGGAACTCATCACCCCGTACCTCGGGAGAAAAGGCTGTTGATGGAAAAGCCTTTTAGGATAACAAACGGTAAATGTTGGCTGCTCAGATTCACCGGGAATAACTGAAGAGCGACCGCGGCTGGAAATATTTATTTCGATTCTTTGTTGGGGATCAACCGTTTAACCTTTATCCCACATATTTATTTTTTAAAGATGTCTCTGATTTCCCAACAAAAAACGATCCTTTTGCAATTCTAGTTTCCCAGTGCAACCACACGGGCAGTGCTGGGAACTCTTTGCTCAAGGGCACAGCAGTTGTTGTTCGCATCCACTGCCAAGAGTCGTCATGCCAACACCGACACATCTAGTACTGCCTCCTGATCTGCAGCCTGTTCTCAATACCTTTGCCCTTGTTGTTCGTGCCCAGAATGCTATTGAAGAGAAGTTACTCAAGTGGCGTTATATAATATCAACAAGACAATTAGAAAACAAAAGGGCATAGGGGAATAAATAACCAGATTTTTTTTTTTTAATGGATTTATTGTATAATACAAAATCATTTCTAGGATTTGAATAGTTGCTATAGTCTCTTAACTAGTAAGATACCAATCTACATGGCATCGTGTCACTTAGCTTTAATTAGGATGATTGTTTTCATGTAATGCGTTGTGAAGTGTTGTATTGATATGAACCTTTGTGAAGCTAAGTGGTTTTGACAGCTACAGTTTATAAATAATAATGTATATACCCAACAGAAATAACTGATAAAAAGGTTCCTGTGAAAATCCATACGTGTCATTTGCAGCCCACTAATTGAAAGTGAGGTAATGATAGAAAAACAATCAGCAAGATCCCAATTTTAAATCCGTGACTATAAATACAAATGCTTTACTCTCTTATAACTCGTCTGTTCCAGGTATCATAACAGCCTTTGTATTTTACTTTTATTCTGAAGACTGTAAGATAGTCAGACCTGGGTGACAGGCTGTGTCTAAACCAGTCATGGCATTTGTTTTAACCTGCCTCCAGTAGCAGATGGTCAGGATTTACCTTGTCAGGACAGTTTATATCATGTCAGGTATGATGTGGATCACATACAAAAACTCTGCCAGATGCTTTCCAAAGATATCCAACATAATCCAAAAGCTTTAGAAGTCGATTGCCTTCATGTACTTTAGGGGGGGAAAGGTACAAATAGGGACTTTAGAGTGCTTTAACCACCACTATCCTTCATTTGTGCTACATAACTCTTCTAACTTTTCTTAGGGATGGAGGGACACTGCATCAGCAGGGCAGCCTAGACTGAAAGAAAAAAGCCCTAAACTCCCATTACAGTATATCCATTCTCTCAGCCTGTGAGTTCGGCTGATAGATGACTCCCTGCTGTCCTCATGTCACCCGAACAAGCTGACGGTCCTGCACTGGAGCCCTGAACCTGTTTTCCCCATGAACAAACTCTTGGCAAACGGATGTTATTGATCCTTTGTTCCCTTTTAAGGCTAATTATCCACTCCGCCGCCAGTTCCTGTTATTGATGTCCTGCTCTTCATCCCTGCTCATCACACTGAAGGCTGACTCCTAAAAAAAACACTTCTGATGGTCATCTGCCTGCAGGGTAAAAGGAAACACTTTGACCATTTCTGCTACTACTTATCTTCTGTAACGTACTCTAATAAAATGGTGGGACAGTGAAAATACAATCTGGTGACTAATGAGCAGCTCGTCCCGCAGTTATCAAGTCTCTGCCTCAAAATGGGGGTTCTGACCTGCAATTAATAGAAAGAGAGCCTGTGGCTGTCACATCCATCATGACGTGAGCGCCCACATAATCCTTAAATATATTTATATCACGCTCGTGCTAAAAATAAAAAATAGCCGTACAGGCAAGACAAAGACATGATTGATACGAGACGTCAAATAAGCTCGTAACTATGAAGCCCCATATGGTGGAAATGTCCTTCACACAACCTTTTGAGCAATAAATTGGCATAACAAACAGCTGCATTATTCGCAGGAAAGGTGTGCAGTGAATTCCAACCTAACGCTGGCGTGAGAAAGACCCTGCCGGGATAATGAAAGAGCATTAATCTATTCCAACGGTTCGATAAAGCATTGCCAGAGCCCGGCAGCCACGCTAATGGATTAGAGTTTTTATTAAAACAAGTGTCCCTTTAGGAGAACCCTAGACAACGCGCTGTGGACCAATGAGCTTTCCCTCGTGTCACATCCGTACTCTTCTCTGTCTCGCTCACCGTGGCCAGCCCCCCCCCCCCCGTTCAGCCATCACTATGCAAGAGAAGTGATTGATTTGCTTTCTCTTGTGTGTGACGATAAGCTGCAAACTCATTAAGATGGCTGCAGCCACATCCTAAGAGCATGTTGCGCAAGACCCAAATCATATACACTCCATCCTCTTTATGTGGAACTTCCTGAATTACGGAGGCGGTTTATTTACTTGAACTGCTGGCCTGCAGAATGAATCGCACCCTTAAAGTGGCGGATTAGGAGTTTCATTCAAAGAACTTTCTGCCTGTTGTTACTTTTTAGCTCCAGAGACTATAAGAGATAGAGGGAGTCCTCGGGGGAAATGATGAGCTGTATCTCTTGAGGGAGAATAGATAGAGGAGGGATGCAGACGCTGTCATAATTACTGTTGTGATTTTAACTTCTGAAACATACTGCGGTTGCAGAACTGGTGGAATGTTGCCAGTGGTTGGCATTATGCCTACATGCCTGGATAAATCTTGTCTTATTTTGATAAAACACAATCTGTTTGTGAAGTACACCTCGCTTAAATGAATCCTACCTTAATGGAGGTTGTACTTGTTGCACATAAAAACATCCCATATGCTCACATTGTTAAACACAGGTGTTCTTTAGATTCGTCCTAGGGCATTGTCTTTCATTTAAAGTGTATCTCATGTTTTGTTGGCCACCATCAATTTGGCTTGTTTGCCATGTTACAATGATGGGATAAGATGCATACAAGACAAAATGATAGCCCAATATTTACAATCAGACAAAGTACTTTATACAACTTTTTTATTTTACAACGTAAACGTGCCTCTTTGTTGCTATACCTGAAACAATATAATATTAATCGTACACACTAAGTATGCACTTTCTGATACAAGAAATAAGGGCTAACTAAAGCAGAGTGTGAGTGACTTTGCATCAGAAATGTCCTCCAGGCTTCCATACATTTGTTCCAATAAGGACACTACAGAGTGATGTTTGACAGCATGTGCTGCAAGTCTGTCATACCTTCTATTAACATATGCAAAGTGATTAAGTCACAGTTAATTAGACCAGGTGTCACTCAACTCCAGTCTCGTTGTGTCCATTGCCCGGTTGGTTTCAGACGACACCAGCAGAATCTCAGAGTCCAAGTGATTTTCCAGAGATTTTCATCTAAGTTGACAGGAATGTCAAAGGACTCGAGAAAGCCCCCCCCCCCCCCCCCCCTTTCGCCTGCCAACGTTACCTCTGCAGGTACATCTGTGGACCTCAAGTCACTTCTTTTACGTCACAGACCATTACTCCTGTACTCCCTGTTGGCGGAAGAGGCTTCAGGCAAAAAACATAGAGACATTTCCAACTTCCTTTCCCCATTTGCGCCTAGTCGAGCATGGTCATTGAAATGGCATATCCACTCACCAGAAAGTGCTGTGATTTGGTTGGAGATGCTAGCTGTGGACATGCAGTACAGAACCTGGACTATATGATTTCAGAAAGTTAATGTACTAGGTTTTGTCAGAGATCGTTCTAAACTCATGTGTAAGGCCCTCTTTCCCAATGCACCTGAAGATTTATCTGTCATTAATATGAATGTGCTGTGAAAGGGTTAATTATCTCTACACGTGTTTGGAGAAATTCATCTTACTGTCTATTTCTGAATATAGCATCAAGTAAAGCCTTGGCCCCGGCTCAGTAGGACACAATGGACGGGTTCAATCATTCCCACTCCGGCTTATATCTCCATGGTGATGTATCCAGCAAAGATAACTGGTGCCAGATTATCAAATATCTCCTTAGAAGCATTGGTCCAATAGCCTCTATTGTCAGAGACAATCCCGTATCCGTCTGTGGAGTAATTTCATGCAAATCCTCTGAGTTCAGGTCGACTGAATTGGTGGCATTGAGGTAATTTAGGGGGCAACACTCAACAAAGGCCTCATATTCATATCTACTAACAAACTGAATACTGATCAAAACAAGTGGACGCTTCAGAGTGGTGAGCTAGTGTTGTTGCAAAGCATAATAATTGTGTGCTCAAGGAACATTTTAAGAATACCTTGACCCTGCTTTGAGTATTTGTGCTAAATTTGAATGAAAACAGAAAATGGACTATCTCCTGATAAAGTGTGTTGCATTGTTCAACAGTACTCTCTGAACCGTACAGTCACACTGCCAGTTTTTTTTAAAAGTCCCTCCGCAAAACACTGGCAACCATTTTGTATACAATTGCACTATTGGCCCCCAATTCTTGTCACATTGTTCCAACAGGACTTGGCTCAGAAATGGTCTATATCCTTATCAGAAGCTTGTACAAGGACATCAATCTTCCATCAACATGTGTGCTGTATATATAACTCAGTGCTCAAAATCCCTTAAATCTCTAATGACTTTGATTAAGTGTGAGTTTCCTCACTTGTAAAGATCGACATGCGTCTCCAAGTATGTTATGTAGACCGTGTGTACGGAGGAGAGATAGGCAGGAAGACAGAAAGTCCCGCTGCTATGTGCCTGAACACACTCCAGCGGTGTTACTTACAGGATAACAAATTGATAACGAGTGACCTTTACCCCCTAACATCTACCTCCTCTCTCCCTCCCATATTATCTGCGGATCAGTGCGTACAGAGGCTTGCTGTTCCAGATCATCCCGTAAGTGCTGAGCTTTAAAAAGCAAGAGAGCCGGGCCGGTATAATCTCACTCTGGTGGCTAGTGAATATTGTGCTCCGTTAGTATGGTCATGGGTGTGCATATGGCTCTCCGCCCATAAAGCAGTGAAACTCAGAAGGGAAATCAAGAAGTGGGGTTAGTATAGAATGTTTAGCACGGCAACAAAACGAGCAAATTGCTATTTATAATAGAGTTTTGGATCTCTCAGGAAGAGAATAACAAATGAACAATAAACTACTCCAGGTTCTGCAAACTTGCGTCTAAAAGCTTTGTAAATGGTGAGTAAATCAAACACTCTTGCGTAAAAACATTTATTTATTCACACATCAGTGACTTCAAAACGTGTTTTACTGCATATTTGATGGGCTTTAAGAATGTAGGAAAGCAGAAGTCCATTCATGAAGTTATCTACCTGCATTCTTGGTGAGACTGGAAAGTGAAAAAGCTATGACGTTTAAAGCTTACGATCATTTTTACATAATAAATGAATGCCAAATAAGAAAGCCTTAGGAAAATGTAAGCGAATACATTTATGGACTTGTTCAAATAGCAGCTTCAAAAGTTTAGTCATATGCATGGCATCATAAAAGCATTAATCCAAACAAATAAGCCAAACAAAAGCAAGACCTAATTGGAGTCAAATGTAAATATGAGGATAATGGATTAACAGATGAAACATAGTCAAAGCAATGCTATTTCTGCAGTGCTACATTGTCAGTAAGACCATGTTGGATCTCACACAGATCCTGACCTCAATATGTTTCATTGATGACATGTGAGAAGATAGATGTCTGGATATGATGATGCTCAGACCTTGATAGGTTTTGGATATGCTTCCACAATACTGGCATGCATACACCCCCAAACATACATTCACCTTTTCTGTCAACACCGCTGTGTTTTGCCTTGGTTCGTTGAAGTAATAGCGACTGACATGTTTCAACATGATGAGGGATACGGACTGAATGTTGAAACAGTGATCTAAAAGAATTGAGACCTAAATCTATTCTGGTTGACTCTTATCAGATCACTGACAGACATTGAGGACTGTCTGTTCTGGGAAAACATAATGCCATCTGGGGAGTTTCACTACAAAGTGTGTGTGTGTGTGTGTGTGTGTGTGTGTGTGTGTGTGTGTGTGTGTGTGTGTGTGTGTGTGTGTGTGTGTGTGTGTGTGTGTGTGTGTGCACATATCCCCTCTCTACAAATGCCTGTCCATGTATGTTTGACATTCGTGTCCACAAGGAGACGTCTGTGTGTATACCGTCCCTGCTGGAGGCCCTGCATACATAAGCAGCTTCGACCGTGATTGACAGGGAAATAAACAGGTTAGGGCAAACGAGTGATACACCAGTCGTCTACAGTGGCAGCCAAACCCGGCTTCCTTTCCATTTGATTGTCTGCTTGTTGGTTCAGATCCCCGTCGGGCTGTTTGTCAGTCTTACACACACCTCCGGGCACACAGGACAACAAACACTCCCAAGGAATTTCACGGAAAAGCAGCGTCTCCGGAAGGTTTGTTTTACTTTTAATGATGCCCATATTAGAGCGCTTGGTGGGAGTTTACTCCCACTGTCTCCTCATGCCTCTGCCCTGGACTATTCCCTGGCATCAGACAGCCAGTGATGGATGGCTTAATTAAGGTGAAAGACAATGATTGAGTGCTTTTCATTGTGTTGGTCTCAGTGGCTTGTGACAAAAAAATGGATTACTCTTTTCAAAACCGGTCTCCTTGGGGAAATGTCATATATATCATTTAAACACATCTATTTGGTCCCAGTGAAATAACTTACACACATGTACATCCTTGGTATTTAGATGTGTCAGTAAGATGTGTCACTCTACAAATAGTACGGTGGATGTGGTATGCTTTCTCCGTTTACTCAAACGTAACAGATACACATTTACAGGACTTTTTTTGATTAAATGTTTTGTTTACTCAAATGACAAGGACGGGATGATTATGTGTGTCCTTGATAAGTGTCTCAAAAATCCTTGCTGTTCTTTTATCAATGATAACTAAGACCGACATAATCAAACATCCACATTGTGCAGACACACACACATCATCCTTGTCCTGAGAACACCTTATCCACACGGATGAGCAAATGTTAAGCCTACAAAACCTTGCAGTGCCATTAGGCGCGTTCACACCGCAGTACTTTTCCCACTTTAGTTCCGATATAGTTCCGAAATGTCGCGTTCACACCAAAAAGAGCCGGAACTAAAATTAGTTAATGAGAACCTTTTTACCCCCTTTTCCGTCAGTTTCCGTCCCTGCTAGAGAGCAGGTACTTTTATGGGAGAAAAAGGTTCCTATGTCTGATTGGCTGAGCGGAATTAAACCACGCCCCGTAAAACTCCCAAAAAGTTTTGTGAAGCCGCCATTTTATTATCCTCGCATTAGCATTATTAGCATTAGCATTAGCCCAGCACACAGACGCAGAGAGACTAACTTATGGCAACACAAAAGAGAACATGGGAGCGGTGGAGATGAGGAGGTGTCGGCGTTCTGGCGATTTACTCGGAAGGCTGAAGCCAGTCCCCAACTCCGAAGAAGTGTGTGAAGAAATGACGTCAGCGGCTTCATTTGCCTAATCCTCCCCCAGGGGCTTTATTCCGGTGAGAACGCGATCTGTACTTAGTTCATCAGAACTAAAGAGTTCTGATGAACTAAGTATATGAACCTTTGTGGGAAAAGTACTGTGGTGTGAAAGCGCCAGAGTTGCGTTACACCGATCTGAATTACAAAGTAACGCGTTACTGTAATAATATTACTTTTGTCGGTAACGGAGTAGTGTAACGCGTTACTTTTATAATTCAGTAATCATACTACAGTTACTAACATTGCCCCGACACGCGTTACTTCGTTACTTACTAAAATCAGTCATAATCACACTGACAGACAAGAGGGGTTTCCGCCACAGGTTTATATGTACGTAATCTGCGCGACTTGCGCATCCACATCTCCACGTGCAGTGCTGCATAAACATTGCTGAGTCAGCGATAACTAGTGATGTTACGTATTGCGCCGAGGCTTCGGAGCCGTGTCGAGTAATCCCCGAAGCTTTTTGTGAAGCATGTATCGAGGCTTGTATCGTTTTGGGCCAGTGACGTCATCGATGACAAACGAAGCCTCGCTGCCTGTCGGTACCACGTGACTGCTTCAGGAAGCGATTCAGATCGGTTGAACCGTTGAACCACAACGCTCATAATACCCATGGATGTATAATAAGAACGATATTACCCCTCCTGTACCCGGGCCCGCTGGTGACACGATGGAATTAAAAGAGCTCAGAACCTCACTTATATAGAGGTCGGAACATGTCATAAGTATAAATAGATACAAGCATAAATGTAGGAATAAAAACATGAATGAATAAATACAGGAATACATATGTTACAGTGTTTTCAGGGAGCTTCAGCGTGTGTGCTGTGGTTCAGCTGGAAAGCAGTTGACTCTCAACCGCAGGGTCCCTGTTTCAACGCCTGGTCAATACGTCATTAGTGTTGTTTATAAAAGCTACGCTAAATGAGATAATGTAGTTAATAAATGTATTATTTGATATGGTTTAGCCTTTCTCAGGCTCCAACATGGTTACGTTTATGAATAATAGTAAGGAATACAAATCCCTCTTTGCAATGTTTACCAGCCTCCTTAGGCTTTTCAATCACAATCAACTTTAAAACAATATTGTTAACATGAACATATGATTTAATGTTCGTTGTTTAGAATTATTCTAAGGCTTTACTCATTGGGAACTCGGTATGAGATAGAGCACACTGTTGAGATGTCCAATCTGCCTGTTTTACACACTTTGACCAATAGGGAGTTTGTGTTCAAATGAATCCCATGATGAAGCCTCATGAGATGAACCCTTTTGCGAACCAATTGGCTGGAAAGCTTCAAAGCTTCATAAGGCTTCATCTCGCCATCACTAGCGATAACTTTCGAGGGGGTGGAGGTATGTTCATTATTTTGAGTTCGTCCGAAGAATAGACAGGAATGTGACGGTGAGGTGCAAACTGTGTCCAGGCCAGAAGCTGTTATCCACTGCTGTAAACACCACGTCAAACCTCAACAAACACCTGCAAAGAACACATGCTAAGGTGAAGCTAACGCACAGCTATTTGTTGTTTGTTTATATCACGTAGTCTGTTCTTCTTCTCTGTCTTCCGGTTGTTGCCTGTTTTGAATGACGAATAAACATTACCGCTGCCTGCTGGTAAGGAGAGTTATTGCCACTTACGCATGCGCAGTTTGTACGTGCTCGGCGAGTAAAGTAACGAGTAAAGTAACGAGTTACTTTATGTACAGAGTAACGAAGTAGTGTTATATATTACATTTTTTTAGTAACGGCCCCATCTCTGGAAAGCGCCTATTATGTTCTGCCTCTATCCCTTCCCAACCCACTCACACACAAACATACTTTCAACACTTTTCATACACTATGAAAAGATATTCCAAAGAAGTTGAGAATGAAGCAAGAAGAAGACATTTTGTCATCGAAGATTGATTCAGCCCACATAAAATTAATATCATATATAAAATGGTCCTTGAACAATAGAGACATGGGCTTTCATTAAAAAGGGCTGTTGTTGTGTGATGCCCTTGGGGAGAAAACTCCATATTATTTATCATAATCTTTTGGTGATACAATCTATTATTTTTCTACAGATTTACCATTTTAATAAATAAAAGAGTAAAGCTGTAATCAAAAACTCACATTGAAGTTCAAGGACAAGCTAACATAGCATTCCTGAAATGTTTCCCCTGCAATAACAATACTCTTCTTGCTCTTTAGCTTTGCTTTTATGTTGCAGACTTTCTTCAAACAGCTCATCCAAGGCTGAGGTCCAAGAAACCCAAGCATTGATGAACTACCATCGTGACTGGGCATGCATGCCGCAGCTGTGAGTGTATTTTTTATTTACAGCCTTAGCCGCAGGTAGAAGGTGCTCCAGGGAGGGGGGGGCTCAGTTACCTGTTGGCTGCCCAACACAACCACAGCCTCGAGCTTCTGGACAGTGAGCAGCTAGCCGTAGCTACATACCTTGCTTAAGGGCACTTTTATGCTAATTACCTGGGGTAAACTTCTTGCTGTTCCCTTTGCACCCCGTGTCTTTCTGTCCTCGTTCCCCTATTATCCCGTGCCCCTCCTCAGCTTCCTTCCCCCCGCTCCATCTGTATTATCCTTTAAATAATTCCCTCTGTTTTGAGTCAGATTTCTATGTCCCCCACCCCCCTATCTGAAACCACGAGCCTGGAAGCGCTTGTTTGACGCCAGTTCTCCATCCCTCTCTTTGTTTTCTGCCTTTCCTCTGCCGTCAAGAGATTCCACTGTTTTCTCTTCTGGTGACTCCGCGCGGGATTACAGTCCTCCCACGTTTGATCTGCTGCCAAGAAGAGACATGTGCCGCGTGTCTTTTTCGGACTATGTGACCAATTGTTATCCACCTCTGTCCCTGTCGTGTAGCTCGTCACGCTAACACCCACTCCTGCTGTCAGTCCTACATTTGTCCCACGTGTTTCCTTTGCACATACATGCTTAATCTCACATTACTTTCTGTAAAAATAATAACGTGTGTCCATTGAGGTTCGAGAAAGTGAATAAACACTCTCATACTCACGCTTTCCAGAGTATTCACTGCACATGGAAATAGTTATTCCATGTTCGCACAGTTGCCAGGGGATATAGCAACCGTGTATGATCCATTTATTTTACAGTCTCCCCCTGGGCGAAGCACCACAAACATTGTAAATTGATTCACAGTCACATGAGTAAAACTTTTATTTTTTCTAAAAAGTTCTGGCAGCAGTGAGTTTGAACATTTCCCCTATAGCTATACAGTATGCAAAGCCTGGCTTGAATAAGGACATGAGTCTTGTTAATTCTGTTTCCTTTAATCATTTTTTTATAAAATTATAGTCATTACATCCTGCTTCCAAAAGATCACTTCACAGTGTGTCAAAATACAGCATAGATGATGCAACATTAGTCAACAGGAATGCACACCTGCACACGGATGACATTTTTTAATATCTTATTTATGCTTTTGCCACAGAGCCTCATTGAAATGAATGAGTGGGCCGCTTCTTGTTGTTCATCTGAAGACAGCCTAACAAATACCTCGATGTTTGTTTAGCTGTTATTTAGCCTCGATACTTGAAGAAATGATTATCTAAAAGTGAAGGCTGAAACTCTGAAAGCACTGCTTCAACACACCCATCCATCACTGTCACATTTTCCCACAAGACAATGGCATAAACGCATTGCGTCCTCCCACATGTGTACAATGACCAGGCAGTACCGAGGAGACTGCCAGCGTTCTTTTTCATGTGACGCCCCCGGGGCAGCCCCCCCTTAAACCACCCACATCCCGCTACACTCTTTCCCCACTTTGACATATAGGTGACAACGTTTGAAAAAGGGAGACTGACTATGAATTCATTTTTCTCACTTCCTTCCCGTCAGAAGTGTAATGTCTACAGGCTGTTGTCCTTTCAGTGTTTGTCTGCACGCGCCCCTGAGCAAAAGGCTCTGCCACAGCAACGTGACACTCGACAGTATGCTATGTTTCAGCGCTGGGGAGCAGTGTTCCTTATATGAGTCTTTTCGACATGCTGCTGGTCGATGTGTCCCTACCTGTCAGTGCAGGTGCAGGATAATGCACCGTAAAGCAACATGGCAGCGGGACACTGAGCCACTCTTTGACTCTCTGGCTGTGTGATTTATTCCAGCTCTTCTACTGGCATGTTGTCAGTCAGAGCAGAGCATGACATGTCACCCTCTTGGCTTGAACATCTAGTTGGTAACAGCGAACGACGTGACACTCTCAAGCGAGGTTGAAATACGAGGGATTATATGTCTGTGAATGTTTGATGGAGCAGAATGGAGACATGATGGATTTTATTTTGTTGGGGAAATAACACAAAGTTCTGTGATGTCACGAAAAACTGTCCAGTTATATATGCCTTTTTCAGGCGCCAGATGCTGACACAAGCAGACAAGCAATAAGCAAATGTTAAATGGACTCAACCTCAGTTTCTCTAGACTAACTTGGCTCCGCAGACTCACCTTCTTTTTCCCATTTCTGCAGCAAAAAGTCAATAACTGTGGCTAACTGCTTTTTCTTTCTGTTTGCATAAAGAGTTTCTTTCAGTGTAATTTTAACAGAGGTTTCAAACTCCATCCATTGTCTCTTCTATGTTCCTCAAACAGGCAGAAGAAACAAAACAAATGTTATCCTGCAGCTTAGGCTTTATCATTTTCAGCTCGCGGTGCTTTTCATGGCCAAAGTAACAGCGGCCTGATCCTTTGCAACATGTTTGTGTGGAGCAGATAAGTAATCCAGTATGCATACAGTTCTGCTTTGCATAATGCGAGTGGTAGATAAGGTTAAAAACATTATTTTACATTGTTACAAGAAGCATTGTGCCAGCTAGAGCGGGAAAGCCTACAATGATTACATTGGAAATGATAAAAAAAGACATGGCATGGGATCGAATATTGGCTTTTTTTGTAAAACATTCCACACATAGTATAAGCTTGTTTTCATGTTCACATTTCTGCAATTGCCTTTTCATACTGTGCTCAAAAACATATAATTGGTCAGCAGAAGTATTGTACATATGCATTTTTCAGTTCAATAAAGGAAAGGTGGCCACTAGTCAGTTAGCATGCTAATATAAGGAGATATCACAATGCATTTTCAATCAACACTGTAACCTTTAAATTGTAATTGTTTTTGAACGTTTAAATGTCAGAATCGTACACAAAGCATCGTGAAATAAATAGGTGAACGCACCCTAAAACAAAGGTTAGGTCCTTAAACGCATGTTTGCGTGCCTCACTATGTTGTTATATTGAACACTGAGGCTACAGGAGTATCAATTTGATCACTTAGAGTGTCAGAGTCTCACACACAGATACTCTGATGTTGATTAGAGTTCCGTATTCAATGACAAGGCCTCGGTTTAAAGAAAACATCTTGCTCGCTGAAGCAACTGATTCCATTGACCCGCACTGTGGTTTGAGCAGCAGGAAACCGCAGAGCTGGCTGCACTCGAGCAACAAACCTAACCAGGCAACACACCCTGCCACCGTTCCAGCCAATGAACATTGACTTGAAACACATTCATTTAACGATACATTCAAGACACTGGAAATCTATCATTTGAAATCGGACAACGGCTTTTCTTTAATACAAGTCTTACAAGTGGGAGTTCTTTGTTTCACGTCTTCCCACTCGAGCACCCTAACTTTGCACACAGTACACTACTGAACATTGTATATTTCCCATGGTACAGCAACCACAAGATGTTTAGGACATTCTGTTTTGTGTTACTATGCGGTTATCTTTGCTCCAGGAAAAAATACCCACTCATTTGTTGAACCAAGCGAATAAAAGGTTATTTTTTTTTTTTCTGATTTTGCTCTCTGGTTTGTTGATTTTCCTTGTTATGAGCATAAGCTCCATATGACATGTCGCACCTTGGGGAAACAGAGCTCGACGTTTGGCTCTGACTGCGAGGCAAACTAAGTGTGTTTGTCTTTGCAGTTCAGCGAGTCTCACTTGTGTGCACAGACGACAGAGAGGGGAAGGCGGTATGATTGCAGCACTTTGGCTGGCTAGCTGTGTTTTTTGGGATTTAAGTGTATTCTCCTGGTTCTGAGTCTTTGAATAATTTGAAGGGTGTCTGACTTTTAATCTTGTTTCTTTGAGATGAAACAGGTGGGGTATTGCCATGCCTGGTTGTCTCACACCCTATGAAAAAAGACGATATAACACATTTTCGAGGCAACAGCAAAGGAAAATGAAACCCAGCTGTGTTTTTTAGCTTATTTTTCACAAGGTTAAAACTGCTTTCAGTTACGGCCTCTTTTTGTGGACTGTTCCATGTTGCATTTTGGCAGGAGAAATGAGCAGTTCTTGCCCAGCTCCAATATCTTCTCTCTGCATGGAACAAAGCATGACTTTGGAAAGTCTGACTCAACGGATGTTTCACGGAGGAACAGTGATTTCTACTTTCGCTGCACAGCTGCCGGACTGTCAGCTCCAATTGTTCTTTTCCGCATCCTTTCTCCGTTCCCCAAACTTTGTTTCTCCCTTACATCACAGCCAATCAGTGTCTGCTTTCCATATCAGTGCACAGGTAATGAATTGCTAGTGAAAATACACACAGAACCTGTTGGTTAAACAAACACACTCTTCTCCAAACACTATTCCACCCCGCTACAGTGAGACCCATCTGTGGTTGGCAGATTAATGAAACCATGTGGAACAAAGAGGAAGTGTCTCCTGGCTGCGTGAGTCAAAGATCTAGCTGAGGTTCGTGACAAAAAAAAAGAGTGTGATAAATGAAAAAAGGAGAGGGAAATCATGTTTGACATATGTCACATGGATACAAGTCTCCTAGCAACAAAGCTGCATCGTACTTTTTAAAAAATACGTTTTTACCTTACAGGTTAATGTAATACTCTAAATGAGCTGTGCCCTAGTGTTTTGCTTACACTGGTGCATACATATTCTCATATAAGTGGTTTCATCGTATCTATGGTGAACATACGGTTGCCAGTTAAGTAGAAATCCAGCCTCTAATCGTGTCATAGATCTTTTTTCTCCCTCCCTCCTTCATTACCCTCTAACAATTTAAAATAAATGGCTTGTACTTTTACTGCTGGCCTCAGGAGAGTGAGGTAAGAATGCAAGTCTATTTCAAAAAGACATGTCGGCTGCCTGACACCAGGGATTGGCTCTACCATGACAGTGTTTGGAATAAAAGCAATGCTGCGTTCTTTGTTGTGGAAAGAGTGAGAGTGAAATGTGTGATTTTATTAAATATTTTCTTATCAGCAGATGTACCCAAGCATCCTGTTTAAGTTTCAAAGTGGATATATTTAAATGAAAGAAATGAATAAATCTGTATCTATATAAAAAAAGAATGATTGTTTAAATGAATAGTTTAATGGATTGCTTAACTGCCAATAGCCCAGAGGATGAATTCATCTTTTAAATTAATCATAATGTTATGTAACAGCTTTCTAATGAATATCTCAAGAAGCTGAACAAAAAGAGTCTCACATCTACTGCATTTTGTGTGATCCACACATCAGAAGCATCTCATCTACTCTGAAGCCAAACAAATTCTTTTAATCAGGAGCCAGTCCCCACACCCCGAACAACAGGTGCTTTGAATAACCTCCAATTAGCTCAGGGGAGTTGTGTCGTTCATCTAAAATGGATTGGAAAAAGGGGAATTAAAAAAAACAAAGAATAATGGATTGCCACAGTTATTGAAGTAGGCATTTCCCCGTTTTTACCAAAACAGGACCAACTTCAGTTTATAAAGGGGAACTCCACGTGGGTTTAAAGCACCTGAAATGCGGCTTTCACACCAGCGCTTTTCCCTTTCTAGCTCCGAGCTAGAGCTTTTCTGGTTCAGCTCCGGTTTCCCTTTTCTGCTCCCGCTTTGTTCACAACACTCAGAGCCGGGATGGTGCTGCCGCTGCTGCGTCATGACGTCACCGTTTACATCGCTGATTTGCTCCCCAACGGCGCTCACAACAACAACAACAACAACAACAACAACAACAACAACAACGGGGGACTGCGCCGGGTCGATCATTGTGTTGCTTTAAAGCAAAGCCAGATTAAATTAAATAACGACTTCTCCAACTTTATACTTTTCAACCTGTGCAGCCCATGTATGGATTCCATCCGATAGCTGATGGTGGGTTTAGTTTCCTGCACGCCTCGACGTAAGCGACGCCGCCTCTTAGCTCCGAAGCTCTTGCCTCTAGACCGACAATTCTTTGGAGCTGGAAGTGAACTGGATTCCGGAGCTAAGAGGTGGCGCCTCTGCGGTGTGAACAGAAAAAAACTGTACTTTTCAGGCTCTAGATCCGAGCCGGCGCTGAAAACGCGTTGGTGTGAAAGGGGCAGGGAAAGATTGTAGCCTACTCCACACAAATCACATACACATTTGCTTGCATCAAATAAAAGGAAAATGGGGTTGGATGTCTATTCACAAGACATTATCCGCTGCATGACTCACCCAAAGGAGAATACACACAGTAAAAAAGATCACAGTTCCCAAATTCTGCTGCATTGATTTTGACCCCCTTTTTTAAAACCGTCCATCTTGCATGCTGAATCGATGCACTTCTCTTTTAAGGGAACCATTAATCCATTCCTAGCAGTGACAGGAAGTCAAAGTGAGAGAAGCGAAACACTGTTTGAGGTGTCATATTGCAGATCATGACCGGGCGAGTCATAGTGAATTGCAGACGAGGGGGGAAGGAGGGGAGTGTGAGCCCGGCCTGGGTTACGCGTCTCCTTGGATCTCTGCCCCCTATTCACTGAGGGCCTTTGATTCCATCTTTTGATCCTTGACTTTTAGGGTGGACAGAGAAGCAGAGAACAGCAGGTGCGAATGAATAACTTATGGCCTAACCTCTCTCATCTTTACCTCCATCATTTTTTACATCCTGCCAACGCACTCACTCTCACCCCCTCTCCGTCTTCCAGCTATCAGCCTGTGACGCAATCCTGTTGCCATGTCGTTGTCATTCAGCAAGGCAGAATTAGCTCCCGCTCTGCGCCGCGGTGTGTTTCCAGCGTGCCGGTGTGCGCGTGTGTTTTTCTGTGTGTGCATCCGACCGTGGCGCTGTTACCTCCCGCACGCACTTTGTGTTTGAATCCCTGATTTGTAGTCGCTGTTGATGTGCGCGTGTCTAATTTATTTGCATGCCTGTGTCAGGCTCGCTCACCATAAGTCTCTGTCAAGGTTACCTGACGTTGGTGTTCACCTCAGTCTCCGAGAGCTGAAGAGAGACCGGCTGCTGAGTCAGGCTCTTTTCGGGTACAGACTTCAAAGTAGCTGAGGGATAGAGAAAGAGATTTTAGAGAATGGTGGAGGAAAGGAAGCAGCAAAATAAGAGGGTGCACCTCCACTATCAGCCGGTGTTTTGATTTCATCAGCTTTTTTTCACGGCATGGGAGACAGCCCTTCTAGCCTCACTCGCTAATGAATTACATCCTTCCTCACACCAGGTAGCAGGGGTCTAGACAGTGACTGACTATGTGTGGTGAAGGGAGGGGGAGGGAGAGTGGGGAAAACGGAGAGCTAGAAAGGAGAGGATACAGTGGAAGTGAGCTTGCCGGAGTCTCATTACTCCCTACTCCTGTGATCTCTCCCCGTCAAGGATGCTGAGTAGGGCTTTGTTGAGTCAGAGAGGGAAGAGCAAGGAGAACAGGGAATAATACAAATAATAAAAAACAGACAGCAGCCCAGAATGCAAAGAGCAACAGAGACAAAGTCAAACGAATAATTTACCACCTAGTCCTCATCTTTTCTCTTCTCTACCCCACTCCTTCCTTTTCCGGAGGAGAAATTGGAAGATTATCCATTGCCCTGGCTTTTGAGGATTGGCTTTGAAGGATGAGACGGACAGGCCTGTGCCAGAATAAGGGGAGGTAAAATGTTTGGGGCTCAGTAGGAGAAGCCTTCAAAAGTCGCGACAAGGCACGGCAGCTGCTTAGCTCTGCTGGTATTTTCACTTTAGTTACAGGCTTACATGTGCGCCACAAGGAAGGGAAACACATTAGAGCAAATCATGTTATGCTTTCGCCTAGTTTGATTATGTATTACTTTGGTAAATAAAATAGACGTTCTTCATGTGTTTCAGTGGATGCTAAAAATAGTCCACAGCGTACAGTAGTAGGCAGGGTTTGAACTCCGTTTCTGAGACAGCTTCAGAGCTCGCCTCTCACTTCAGTTTGTGAGCTGTTTGGTTCGCTCGCTGCATGTCCAGGCTACCTTCACTTCTCCTCGGAAATGGCTTTTGCTGTCAGCACCTTTCTATTGAGCTACCTCTTACAAGAGGCCTTGTTCTTGCCTGTCACATTAAACACTGTGTCCACCACCAGCGCCAGTCTCCAAATCTGAATCGAGATGTTGACTTTGGGATTCCTCCAGTTCAAAAGAAAAAGCGGCGGGATGAAACCAAAGCCGTCCTGCCATAGTGTCGGACTAGGCATGAATTTGCTCACTGTCAGTAGAAACTGGTTCTGTAGATCAGGGGTTCCCAAAGTGGGGGTCGCGAGATGATTACAAAATAAAAATGGAAAATTAAAAAAAATATATATATAAAAAAAAAGATTAATATTTTTTTATATATATATTTTTTTTAATTATTATTAATAATAACGTTTGCATAGACATTTTCAGTAGCGAACTAGCCATCTGTATAATTTCCCCGCAACGAGGCCCCCCTTTGACAATCCACTAGCGCAGTGTTTCTCAAACTTTTTCATACCAAGGACCACTTAACCAATAACAAACACTCAAGAGACCCCCCCCCCCCCCCCCCCCTTCGACAGGGGGTCGCCAGTCTCTGGCACTGTTATTTTGGGGGTCGCGGGCTGAAAAGTTTGGGAACCCCTGCTGTAGATGAACAAGGTCATGAGATTGGGAGGAAAGAACACAACATTACATCATCGCTACTAATGGTGTCATATAGCTTATTTTGTTTCTAGGGTCTAATTAACCAGTATGGCATGGACAGAATGGGACAGGATAGTTTTAGGATATTGTTAACATTCATTAATCTTCAGTTTTTTGGCCACGTTTCCCCTAAAATGTTAACCTTGATTGTGCTAACGATGACATCTAAAAACAATGTAACACTGATTGGATGTGATGGTTGATGAAGGGACTGAAAAAGAAAATTCTTCCAGGAACATACAACCATTTCTCTCTCTTTGGCTTGGTTGGTATGTAAGTGCTGTGTACAGTTATTGACATCATGCTTTATGATTTTCGATATAATACATTTAAACAGCTTTCAGACAGCTCAATAATATTTGGAGTGTGTAAAGTAGCATTTTGCAGCTCTAAGGAGAGGTCGAACCAAGCTCCCAAATTCCCTCTAAGCTACTTTCCTAGAGCATTTGAGGTCAAAGAGTTAGTTGAAAAAAAATCGGCTTTGGCAAATGCATGTCTACAAAAGTGCAGCACGAAACAGGATAAGGACTGACTTTATACACTAAGGGGATATATTTTCTAGTCAGCATTCACCTCAAAACCAATGCCTGCTGGATGGAGTGCTGAATAATGTATTTGATGAACAAGCACTGGACATCTATTGGATAGTATGAGTGGTTTTGGACTCACCTTACGCATTCAACTGTAATTTTTGTCTACAAAATGAATTTATATATTTTGTTTTACTAACACTTACAATGAAAATGTGCAGCTATTGATTGCTGAAGTCTACCGGCCAGTAGGGGGTTATTCTGACAAGGTTATTGTATAGAAGTCTATGAGAAGATGATACTACTCTTCATCTATTTATAAGTTCATTAAACATTGTAAAACATACATTCATGATCTTCAATTATTGTTTTAGGTCTTACCAATAAAGGATAATGTTCATTTTGTAAATGATTATTTGTATATTATGGCATCAGGGCGGGGCTAACTTCTGATTGACAGGTTGCTAACACACAGCTGTCTGGTTTGGTTGTTGTTAGCAACCGCAAAAGTAACAAGATGGCATGGGCCAAAATGCCAAAGCTTTAAACCGTAGAACAGAATCTCATTTGTGACCTTCCGGTGACAACGTCAACTTTTGATGGGAAGTCTACGACCTCATAATTAAATATGTCGATAATTGCGAAGCTTCAAAACACCAAGCAGATAAAAGAAATGCAACCATATGTTCTGGTAATATGCTTATTAATAATTACATCTGACTATAAAATGAACACTCTGGTTCCATATAACTGAATAATGTGTCCTTGGTTTCACAGTGTTTAGGTTAGCCTCAGGACCATTTCACTGATTGGTCCCTTCTCTCTGGCTGAAGGCGTGCTAAATGGCACATAGTTTGACTCCATGACTTTGGGTTTCAACTCTGTAATAAAACGGTTTTGTTGCCTTTAAACCCGAACCATCAATTGTCAGTGTGTTACAGAGAGCTACTGCTTTATAGTCTCAGGACTCAGCAGTTCATGTTTTGCACAGAAATCTCCCTCTGGACTCAACCCTTTAATTTGTTTCTCTAATGATTGCACTTTGTGAAAAGAGCCTTTGTGTTTTGCACCGCCAAGGTCACATTTCATTGCTTTTTGCCAAATGTTCAGCTGAAACTAAATGTGAACAGTATTCCTTTTCACATTCTGACTAAATGTATTTTCATTTAGTCCTTGAACTTTAGAGATGTAAGATGTTGTTGCGTTAATCACAATACCAACTGTTTTCCTCTGCTTTCAGATAGTCCTATTTTTTAGGATAGTGTAAGACGAATTATTGGAAATCACATTTATGTAGAATATAATTAACCATGTTGCCACCCACTTAACTTATGTTGCTTCAAGGATACAAATATCCTAAAATATCATCCGTCTTCGCCCTGTTTTAGAAGATTTAGACCTTTTTTTTTGCCAGTGTTGCACCAAACTGACTGTTGCCCTGGTTGCACAAATGTTCAAACAGTGTCTCCTCTCCATTTAAACCCATATGGGATTAAAGTAAAAGGGATTCTCTCCTCTGACTATTCCTTTAATCTCCTTAACAATGTGTTGCTCCCCTCTTTCTCTGCAGCGGCTGAGACTCCACCAAGCTTGATGGTTCAACATCTTACCCGTACGAACGTGCCTTTTCCCCTCTCTCTTTCTCCCTTTCCCTGTATCGTCCTCACTGGCGTACGCTTCAGTATCCAGCCTGATCCTGTCAAAGAAGACAGAGTCGGGAACAGGTGTATTGTTTATGTGTTAGGCATCATTGTACAAAAAAACATTGGGTTCAATTAAAGAAGTGTTTGAAGAATGTAAATTAAGCCACTCCCCCCCCCCCCCCCCCACAGCTGAACATCACCCAGTCCCTTGTTGCTAAGGACCTAACGACGCAAACCTGTTGTCACGTCCCCTGATGAGCAGGTGGCAGAGCTGCAGCAGAGACTAACAGATAAATCACGCTTCGTATCGTGTATAAATGTCCTGATAAATTAACTGAAATACTGTACTGTAATACATAATTTAACACAAAACACATTAGTATTGTGAGGAGCACACCATCACATTTTTAAACTGCTCTTTTCGTGCAGTCTGTAGAAGCATAATCCCCATTAGCACCTATTATAAACACCCTACAGCAGTGGGGTCAAACTAAATTTCATCGCGGGCCACATCAACATTATTGTTGCACTCAAAGGGCTGGTTGTAACTTTAAGACTATATAAAAATACATATTTAATATATTATAAACGTATGTATTATATTACATTATTGCCTCTGCATTGGATTATTATGGGATAGGGTCATAACTTCATAATTAACTACATCTGAAAGCAGAAGTCTAGGGCAAATAATTGGAAGTCTCTTCAGTGAGAATGTCACAAAATGGATTTTTTATAAAAGCAAAATTCTGGAGAAAATTAAAAGAAATTGAAATTTTGAAGCACAAATGTCAAATTCTGAGAAAAAAGTCAAATTCTGAACAAAATTCATATTTGAGATGCATTGTGGGACATGCAGTTTATGGGCAACGTGCTTCTGTAAATCGGCATGTAACTGTATAATAAACTTATTCTTTCAGAGCTCTTGTGGGCCACATGAAATGAAGTCGCGGGCCGGATTTGGCCCCCGGGCCTTACGTTTGACACCCCTGCCCTACAGTATGAGCTGTGAACCACACTAATTGTAGGGAAAGCACACTTTATTCATATATAGTTAAAGATGGTTGAATTTAGCTTTTGCTTCAGGGATCCTATATTGTCCGTGATGGCTCACAGTCATGAATTACTCGATAAACTTTCAAGGAAAAAAGACAACTCAAAATGTTTGTTCATGAAATAAACAATCCAAATATTGGTTATAATATAATTCTGATGAAGTCACCTTATTTCCAAATACTTATAAATACAGCATTCTTGTTCAAGGGCTCGGTCTCTGATCATAGGAATGGAGTAACGATACACCATCGCATTTAATGGCATCGCTTTAATCAAGACTCAAAGACTTAGTTACCATCTAAGAAATATTAAAACAAAGACTGCCAATTGATATACCAGTTGGTTTATTTCCACTTTCATGCTGAAAAAAATCCCCCTGTTGTCCTCTGATTATAATAATATCCACATTTCACCAAAAGATTGAATTTAATTGCTGGTTTGAATCCAATACTTCTTTTTTTAATAAGGATGACTCGGTGGTTGAATTTTGAGCCGAAAAAAGATTTGTCTCTCAACTTTATAGACTTGTCTTTTCTTGGTTAATCTCCCCAATCTCCCCATTTTCCCCCATTTACCCCCCCCCCCCATTTAACAATAAAGGTTTGTTGAAAAATTGAAAGACACAATCTCGGGTGATTACTCATAAATGCATCACTGAATAAGACAATCATTTATAAAAGCACTCAGGGCTACTTTGTACTCACAGTATCTTCAACCTTTTTATTATTCTGGCTATGGAGGCAATGATTGATGCCTAAAGCAAGTCAGCTGTTTGATACAGAATATGTATTTCTAAAGTACAATTTAGCCTGATCATGATTGATTATGGTGTAGCATACCCTGAATGCAGCTGATGCATTTGTCATTTTAAGGATATTGCAGAGTGAAGTCTCTTTGCATATGTCAGGGATTCTGTTTTACGTTTCAAGCCATTTTCAGCAGCTTGATTACTGAACATGGTGCTTTTGATTTGGAGTCCATTTGATTTACTTTTGAAGCACCTATTTCCAGCAGGCAAATATTGATTGTTTACAAAAACACATGGTTGCAAGAAGCAGCACCTCTCAAATCCCTAATTAGACATAGAAACCTGGATACTCGAGGAACATTTCAGCCCTTTGAAGTCAAACCACTCCGGGATAGAACAAAATAAATAATGAAATATAAAAAAAAAATGGAGTGCCTCTCGGAGGAATATAATACTTCAAGTGCACACATTTCTCTCACTCTCGCATGTTCTCATAAGCCATGGGGGACGCGCTTAACAGTATATAATTACTTCAACCTGCAGCTGTGCAATGCCGTCTGAAAGGTAAACTTACCAGACATTCCCTATGAGGGGCAATCTTATTTTTGTTCTTTGAAAACACGAGTTCTTTGATGGTGGGAACACCGTCATCTCCGCTGCAGGTATCCTGTTTTAGAAACTTCCTATCAATCAAATGGAAAAACTTGAAAGTTTATCTCGAGGCGAAGCCAATGGGAATGTGTGTATCTGGCACAAAGTACAAAATTAGTATAGAATAATTGGAATGCGACTCGTATAGGCGAGGAAACTCTTTTACCAGAATACACTCCAGACACTTTCAAGAGTATACACTTTGCTTATATGTGGAGCTTAGTAGAAAGTTAGATTTAAAAAAAAGGTAGAATCCCAATACTGAACAGCATACTGGTTAATCTCTGAGGAGCCCTTCTTTGGAACCAGGATGTTTGAGTTATTCTTAAGGAGCCAATTGCAAATGTGAATCTGATGATGCAGCCTTGAGGCCAAATTCATTGTCATTCTTAGTAGGAACTGAGGAGGGGAACTTTTCTCAGCACTCACCCTCTCCTCTGGGAGTCAGTCCTTGGACCTGTGATCTTGTTTCAATACTTCCTACGCCAGCGACACTTGGGTCTCTTTTCTCATTCAGGTTGCAATGTAAGTGTGTGCATGCCGTAGGGACAGTTGGATGTCAGCAGACCACCTCATACTTTCCGCAACAAATCGAGCTGTTTTTCCCCCCCGAGAAGTCCCTGACCTCAATAGGTCTTTTGTGTCACTGTGTACCAGGACATGGCTACAGAATAAAAGTATGACACTGAAGGATAAACACTTCTATAAGGCTGCTAAAAGTATTGACCTGGCTTAGAAGGTTTGAACCAGACAACATAAGAAAAGTATGATACATGTTTAGTATAAGAGGAATAAGAGGGACATTTTTTCCTGTAAATAATATAAAATCGATAGTTTGTTTTGCAGCATTTGGTGCTGACACGGGTCAGTTCTCGGCCCACTTTGATTCTGTACATTTGCTCCTTTTGGGCCTTTCAATATAGCAGTGGCGAACCGTCAGGGCCTTCAAGGTATTCAGAGAATACCCTGGAACACTCAGATAAAACAAACAAAAAATCGATTTAATTATATAAATAAAATGCTTTTCAGTGGTTTTGTGTTAGAAAAGAAAGCAACCAATCAGATCTTGTTCTGGGTCTCTGGGTAGAATATCCTTCAACCAAGGTATTCTACATCCTTGATAGGATGCCCTGGCCGTTGCACTGAATGAGAGCGTACGTTTGGATTGACAGTTTGATCAACCAATCAGATATTGATTTGTAGCCAATGGGCGTATTCTTTCAGAGTTTCCCTCGGTTCCAGGGCCCGCTAGTTCACTGGCTCGAGACAGAGGATCTAGGATGCGACGAAGCAATTCATGAAGGTCCAGTTGTGATAGACACGTTTCGCCACTGCAATATAGTTTTCAATATAACATCCACCTGTCAATCAAATATACTTTGGCAGACTGCCTACTAGAATAATAATAATTCCCAAAACTTACTTTACATAAGTATTAAATGGTAATAATATCAACTTTCACAAAGAAATACTTTAGGAAGTTTGACTAACTGTCTCAACACTTTTCCAATGGGGCACATTGATATGCTAATATCTGCACAAACCTTCCCATTAATATATCCCAAACTCTTCCTGACCCCCCCCCCCCTTTCTTGCTCATCTTCCTCCATCTTCATCATCCCTAAATTGCTCCTTAAATTCCTCCTATCAACCAAAGTCTGATTGCATCCCACTTCCAAGAGATTTACACCCCTATATCTCTGTTCCTGCCCACCAGCGCATCCTCCTGCCACTCCTTGACACTTAGCACTCCCTCTCTCCGTGCTGACCTGTTCGTGGAGCCAATCAGTCTTGACCCGCTGTCTCTTCAGGCTTTGCAGCAGTGGAATGACCCTCCAAGACTTCGGTTAGCGGAGTCACTCACTTCTCAAGAAGGCCTTTCCATCAACTTCTTTTCCAGCAGAATCACTTCCCCTCTCTCCCCTCCAACCTCTCATTGCTCTCAGAGTGTCTCCTCTCTTCCTCCTTCGCTCGTTAAAGTTCCTTTCCGACCACTTGGCACCTAAATTGTAATTCTTTGGATGCATGAATATTATTAGGATAGCATGACTGTGAGCCTTATGCTACCTCACTAAATATTAAAAGTCAGTCTTAAAAAACGATTTGTTCATGTGTATTAGTTTTTCTAAATCCAGGACTTTCTTAAGAAGCTATGAATATGTTTTACATGAATTTTGAAGGTTTTGAATTTTTTGTAGTGACAATATTTGCATACAACTTTTTTTCAAACTAAATTCATGCCAGCAAAATTATAGATTATCTTAAGAAAACACCTTTTCTTTTTAGCTTTTAAAACAAAATGGCTGTTTTTCAAGCTGCCAACATATTCAGGGTTTTAATTAAATTCCTATCCCAAAGTATGGTGTAAAAAAATATTTGTATTTTCTATGAATGTGTCACTGAAACATAACCTGAGTCTTTTAGCAGATTTTTCCGTTCCAAATCAATACCTGGTCATAAAGAACAAACAAACATGACATCTGTGTGTACTGGCAGGTCTTTGCATTTTATTTCCAGCTTATACTCTGAAATGAAGCGTGTGATGTTGCACTCATTTCCAAGGCTGTTGCATCATTATTCCATCATAGCAAGAAAAAAAATAGGCTAGCATTTTACTTCAGGGTTTTCTTGGTTCTTGAAATCCAGGTATATTGAACATTTGGAAATGGTCGTATTCAATCAAACAGGGATAATTTCTGAAGCAGAAGGTGGTGTGCAGGAAAAAAGGATGTTCTGGACAAAGAACATAGAGGATTTGTAATCACAGCCTCCATGTGATGTAACATAAACATGATGACGGACAGAGGGATAATTACAAGGACACAGCGTGTGTAGGTAATTGCAGATTGGCTAACATTTTGAACTCAATACACATATGAATATTTAATAATTAGCACAGCAGAGGGAATAATGGGTCAGTGGGAGAAAGCACATGGCAGCTAAGAGAACAGTTGCTGCTGCTAAAGGCAATGAATGCTTATTTGGTTTTTAAAAAATAAATAAATAACCCATTACATGTAGTTTGTTTTGAACAGGGCCAAAACAAATAAGGCCCAATTGGACCCTAAGCCTAACTATTTTAAGCACTTTATGCATTTTGTATGTTTAAGTTAGTACATAACGCTCTGTTTTGGTTGGTTTCTTTACCATAAATGCATTTACTGGGCAAAGAAATCCAAAAGTGTGACTGTGTTTTGAGTCCCATTTATATCCCTTTATTTCCATTTAACATTTAATTTATCTCTTAGAGGAGTAAAACTTCATTACCAAGTTCTTCCATGAGCATTATAAGATCAAAGGCCAAACAGACTTTAAAGAATACGTATTTGAATAGAAAAAGTCATTTAACAATATTTTATTAATTGCTTTTAGATGTTGTGAACAGGACAGACCATTGATCAGTGTTCGGCAGTGAAAAGCTTACAGGAACTAATTTAAAAGGGCATTCAATTTGATTGTATAATTAAATGATTTTTTGGGTCTTTTTCTGAGCCTCTTAGTTATTGCAACATATCTCTAATGAAACATTTTAGTGAAGTAAAGCAGAACAGAAAATGTAATTACCACAGAACAGTATTCTATCTGCCTTTTTGTTCATTGTTTTTACCACCCACGAGGAGAGTCGGACACACTGGGGTGTTAAGGAGTCAAAAAGCTAATGTGAGCCATTGTGAATGGGGCCAACACAAATATTGCATTTAGCTGGATCTTTGGAGGGGGGGGGGTCAGTGTTTTGGAAAATACAACAGCTCAACAATATCTCAGCAGCAATAGGACCTCACAAATTGTGCTCGGGGGTATCAAACGGATGAGGCTGCATTTAATTTTCTTTGAGGTGGCCCAAGCAATAAAGTGTGGCTCATGGTGATAAGCAGAGAAGAGCTGAAGCACATCATTTCAGTTGTGTAAACCATTGGAGGGATACAGTGGGCATTCTCCTACACTGTGTGTGTGTGTGTGTGTGTGTGTGTGTGTGTGTGTGTGTGTGTGTGTGTGTGTGTGTGTGTGTGTGTGTGTGTGTGTGTGTGTGTGTGTGTGTGTGTGTGTGTGTGTGTATGTGTGTGTTTTCTATAGCAGGTGCAGCGCATTAAAGTAATATTGTCCTCTTTTTTAAGATTTATCATACATTTCTCTCTCCCAGCTGAAGACTATTTAAGAAGTGTTACAAAAGGGTTGCCCTTAACCGTTCTTTCACCAGCAGGAAAAACATCACAACCATGTTTCAGTGCACATTCAGCATGTCTGCACATTCACCGCAGAGTCTGCCCTCTCCACGGCTTGACCTTGATGCTATATAGTAACTAAGCCCTCCCAGAAGTCTGTTTTGTCAGTCACTAGTCATCCTCATCTCCATCCCTAATCTAGAGTAGCAGTTATTCCCCGAATCCCATCACAGCCTTCAACCACAAGCCGCCAGCTCCAAACACTGCTTCAGGGGAGACGAGATATTTTCTGACAATGGCAGAGAAGAAATAAAGGGGGGGGGGAGGGGGCCGGGCTAAAAGTTGAAAGCTGTCAGCTAGCCATCAGTTCACATAAAATCTGTCGACAGTTTGTGCTACAGCATAAATGTTATCGTATCATCATAATGGCATATGGACTTTCCTTACCTGCACTTGTATTGTTTTTTATTTATCATTAATGATGATATATTATGCCTTTGTTTGTGACAAATGCACTTACCCTTTGAATGTTATTAGCCATAGATGAGTTCACCTCACTTAATGCATGTGAGTGCCAGGAGTGGAGCATGGCACACTATATTTGGACGATGATAATGATAACAAGATGTTTAATTGTGTTACCTTGAGTGCATAATGATGTGTTATTAATTTTCAGAGCAATTTTGCCGAACTGACGAACCATATCGGGGAGCGGAGAGGCGTAAAAATGGGTCAGCAAAAGCTGATGTACCGGGGCATAAAGATTAATGAAGAGTTACATTTTAATAAGGTACAATGTGTTGCTGTTAGCTATCCATTTATTTCACTCGAGTGTGAAAACATAATGTATGTTGGTATGTGCACCATTAGAAAAAAAAGATCATGCTGATGTTGAGAAGATGCTAACCGTTGTATCGTTTGCAAGCTAATATTGAACTGATAGGAACGTCAATTACTTGCAATTTAAAGCCCAAACAAGTGATACATAGGTGGTAGAAACTGGATGGATGGAATGGTTGTTTGGATTAAAACTGTCCTGAAATGGGCAGTGGATTAATGTGTATTCAAATTTGACGGTGTTGTGACTCGACAGATATGTTAGCCTTAGTTATGTTTTTACTTCAGTTTTGTGTTTTGATCTTGTCACTTCCGGTTTTTATTTTGAAAGTAATCTTTCCTCTCATTCCAGATCACACATTTCCTGCCTTTGTGTGTTTCCCGCCCTTGAGATTGCTTGGCCCTGCCCTGATTGTTTTCACCGGTGCCCATCCCCCTGGTGTTTCTTTGTCAGTTTGTTATGTTTCACGTCGTGGGCCTTTTTGACTCCTGATACCGACCTTGAGATTTAGACCTTTTGCCAAGTGAGTTTTTGTGTCGCTGTACAACTTAGCTTTGGCTATTTTAACTTTCTATTTTTCGAAAGTACGATTTGAGTTTTGTTATTAAAGACATTCTATTTTTGGACAACTGTCTTCGAGTCCTGCTTTTGGGTCCTACGTTCTGTGTCTCGGTCCATAACAGACGGCTATCAAACCAATGGTTGATAAGACATTTCACAAACACATTTCACAAAATGTCATGGACTACATCCAAAGATCTTTCGAAAAGATTATCAGACCAACGTTTCCATCCTTTGAGCCAAAAAGAATGGCAATACTGGCTTAAAATTAATGAAGAAATATAACAAAGTGGATTTTCTGGAACCACTTAGTCTTCAATGCCGGAGTGTTAAGCAAGGTCTAATAATGCAGACATTTTCCTGGTAAAGGTCAGGATTTCGATTCTCTCCAGGTGCCATTAGGTAACTGAAAGCAATTCTAGAACCCTGAAGGCAGGAGAGACTGAAAAGAGTCAAGGGAAGCTTATAAAAGTTAACAGCATTTAATTACACAAAAGATGCGGTGGTGTACAAAATGAAATGTGCGAGTGGAGGCGCTCTCCTCATCCGACCGGTCAGTTCAGGTCAGGGGGTAGAAGAGATCAATTCTTGGCTTGCTCTTCCTGTTGTCATCTCAGGTCTTCTCCTATTGGCCGGCGTCGTCGAGGGGCGGGTTCAATGCAATTCCTGCCTTTTTCTGTTGCTAAATTACATCATTCTGGCGTCTGTGGTTATTTAAACATTCCCTAATAAACGTTATTCAGCGTAAATTAATGAGTGCTAATCCCAGTGTGTTTAGTGTACAACATGACATGTCATTTCACCTTCAATTCACGATTTGAAAACGTAGCATTTGGCCACATGCTAATGCTAACCGGAAATGAAGAATTTTCAGAATAAAAGTGTTAAATTAATAGTGTGAACTTTCGGTTTTTCAGAATAAAACTGATTTAAATTAAATAGTATATTTAATTCAAATTACGCCATATCAACATTTCTAACATTACTCAACACTGATTTTCAGTAGTGCGTCATCCGATGATACTGACTACGGTGAAAGTTGGTCCCTAGTCCACCCCTTTGAGACAGGATGTAGCGTGCATGGATTGAAATGCTGGAGGCTCTTGCTAAGTTTACTGCTTCGGACGATCATATCTGCTCTTGCCTCTTGAGAAATGGCACCGGTATCTCTCCTCCACGGTGGAGGAGGAATTTTAAGCAAGATGGATTTTCATGTATTTTATTCCTTTGAAGGTTCCGGGAGGTTGAAGCACAGAATCAAACACACACACGTGCGTGCACACACAGCTCTTTACAGGCGGAGAATGTGAGGGTTCTGATTTGATGAACAACTCGAGGCAGAGGACAGACTGTATTTAATTGGTTTGTGAGACTTCCCAAGCTTAGAGATTAATTAAAAATGAAAGAATGTGATGTGAGAGAGCAAGAAGAAAAAAAAAAAACAGCTTCTGAGTTTTGGAATCCATAGTCCCAAGACGTGAACTCTTGTATTTTCCAAGCAGCCACTATGACTTTGCATTGCCAAAGCAGGTCATTGTTCTCATTGTCTGATACCTTTTTACCTCATTTTCTACATAACCTTTAACTACAAGGACATAGATGCAATATTTATCTTACTTGTTATTCCATTAATCTCTAATTCATGCAGCACACTTAATTGATAAAATAATACACTTAATATTAAAGCACTGGTAATGAGGGTATTGCATTAGCGGGGTCTCCCTTTTAAGGCAAACTGCCATGTTTCTGTTATGTTGGATATTAGATCCTAACTTCCTGTCCTCATAACAGCACAATGTGTCATTGTTACCTTAACAGAGGAAGGTAAGACTGAGACACTTTACTGCAGAAATGATGTGGCAAGGTGTTAAAGCTTGTGAAAAGTCTGGAGATATTTTATACATTTTCTTGTTTTCAAAGAAATCCAAAGAAAAAGACCAAAACCAGCAATGGACTGACAAAAAGAAGAGTAACCAACAAGACTGGATTCATAGCGAGAAGAAAAAATAAATGTGTATCTTCTCAAAGACTCCATTATATATATATATATTGCATATTTCGTCTGAGCTACATCCGCTGATTTGCCTTTCCCCAGTAGTCAGTCAAGTTAATTATTTCAGATACAATCATGCCAAACATGACGGTAAACAATGAAGACTTTGGCGTAGAAATTGTTAGCACATCGGAGACCAAACATCATGCTTAGCCCTGCCCTATTTATTCCAATTTCCATCATACCAATACTTTGGGCAACCCACCGCGTTAGTGAGAATGAGATTGACGCCGTATTTATCTTACGTAATGCATCTTTTCTATAAAATGGCGTCCTCTGATAGTATCTCAAAGTCATCAATGTTATCTTTGTTCTTCCATAGGCCTCAGTAGGCATTAGCATGTCGTTTCAAGTGTTACCGTGCATGACACAAAGCTGTCAGATGTACTCAATGAAATTAATTACTCAATCAAAACCTAATGATTAAAGCTCATTAATTTCTGAAAAGGAGAATTCAGACTGATGAATTGAGATGAAACACCTAAAATAGCATCTTTTTAAAGCAGGGCAGTGTAAATTATCTTTTTTATGTCTCTATCTTTCTGGTGAACCACGGAGAACACCTTCCAGCGTACATGTCATGCTACATTTGAAGGCCTTACCTATCATTACAAATAATGATAGAGCTGAATCCCACACACTAATTTAGCTTCTTTGTTCCTTCCATTGTAATATTTTGTATTTAAATGCCCCCCCCTTCTACATTCCCCTTTCCAAAGCCCCTCTTATTCATTTATTGGTTTACTTTAACCACCACCACCAAGCAGATGGGGTGGCAGTGACAGCGACACACTGCTCGGGCAGCTGTGCAAGTGTGTCGACAAGAGGTAATGAATAATCAGCCACCGGCCTCCAACTGCTTCATATTAATAGCGAGGTGTTGTAATTACATTTTCACAACTTGTTGGGTCTATATCACCGAATTTGAGTCGGTTCGATAGTGGAAGAATCACAGTTACTTCAAATAGAAGCTCTTGCATTTCTCAGATTGATTTATTGACTGGAATATTCAAACATTAGGAATAAATAACACCACACTGCGGAGAGTGGATAATGCGGGAGCACCGTGTTTCATTCTTTTGTTTTTACGAGAGGCAGAAAGATATCAAATTAATTACTTGCACTTTATATCCAAGTTGGTCCAACAAGAATGTGATATAGTGTTCTCCAAGGTCGCAACTGAGCGTTTGCTGTTGCTGCTTTTGACGCGATTGTACTTGACTCCACTTGGCACCGTGTCCATTTCGCACAATAAATGCGGTTTTGAAAAACAACCATGATGTATTATGTCTCTGGAGGGTTGTATTGCTTTTGCCGCTTTTACTAGCTGTACTCTACAAAAACAAACTAGATGCTGCTTTAGAGCTCTCACTCTTACCTGGCGAGGCTATGAAAAGTATGTCTTATTAAAAATAAGATGCCATGAGTAAAAAATATTGCTTTTTTTTTTAGACAAAACATCTTTATCTTGGGTGACTAAATGATGACCTAAATAAGGATGATGACATTTGATCACCTTATTTCTTGCACTTAAAAACGACAATGCATTGAATTCTGCTCAAATGTTTTTTGTTAAATCCTAAAGTGAATAGAAAAATCCACAATAAAAAAAAACCATTGTGAATATATAAAGCAAATTTCTACAAACCAAGAGAGGTCTCCCAATTCAGGATGTCCATTATCGACCCAATCTTTTATGTGAAGTGTTTCCAGCTGTTTATCAGAATACCTTCGATACACCAGTGCCATGTCTGCTGTCACAGACGTAGCATTTGTTCCATTATTCACTGCCGGTTGAGCAGCTTCGGGGTTTGTCTACGAATGACATCATCATTAAAGTCTGTTGCAGTCCTTTTCTGCTTAAAAGGAAGCTTGTTCAAATGTACAGCAGAACATATGTCAGGTAAATGATAACATAATATCTGCACGTACTGTAAAATAAGTTCAACACTGCTTAAGCTTGCACTTCCCAGATACCTTTAAGAACACACGGCTCTTGTAGGATTGAAAACTAAGAGTGTTATCATGGAGTTGTGGAAGGCGCTGCAAGGGTATACAAAGGTGTTCTTGAGAGAGAAGCAAGCCTCGGTGACGAGAGAGGGGGTGGGCGAGATGAAGAGGTGAAGTGTAGCGAGATGGCAGGCATGCTTGATAACACCATGCATATGGATGTTACAGTACAACCAGATGGGACAGAGACAGTGACATTGTGAAGGTAGCGAACACCTGTGCACCTGCTCTCCAGGCCCCGCTAGCTTGTGATCAAAGTGCCTCGTCTGCATTTTTGATGAATATGAGCATCAGGCCCTGAAAGCTCTACGGTGTATGACAAGCCCTCGACGGGATATCTGACCTGTGAACTGTGATTATAAAGAAAAACATGTAGCCAATGTACAAGGCTTGCTGCATTTGTGCTGCGTCATTAAGGGTGTTTGGTAAAATTCATGATATTCCACCCTTGGAAATCTTATGATGTTTTAAAATACTGGTTTACATTGTCCAAATAGCTAGTAATTAATTAGATGGAGACTCCATGGAAATTCTACTAAAATCTAGGATTGGGTGATGGATGAATCAAAACAATTCCAGGGGTCTTAAGTACTCAATTACATTACTCTCTGTCTTGTTGTTGGTATTACGTTGTCTTGTCGTATGGCCTTTGGCAACAAATAACACATTGAAATTAAACCTGCCAATAGCAATCTGGCAGGCCTTGGCTTGGTCACTCAATAGTCCAATAAAAATTGGATCCTGTGACCCTGACAATTCCCTGAAGCTTCATTTTAACCAATGGCCGCAACTGATACAAAATCAACAATCTGTATCTGGCCGACGGTAATAGACAGAAGTCAAATCCCTGATCTCTTGTGAGAAACCTGCCATCTTGCATTGAGGCAAATGTAGATACAGCCCTGTCACAAGCGCTTAGTTTGATTCCCCAAGGAGAGAGACAAGGCTGCATTATTTTATTATACAGCGGAGAGGACGAGGTGATCTATCTATCTCCCTCTCTGTCTCCCTTTCTTTCTTTCTTTCTGGAAGGTGTTGCTCAATCACTTTCCCTGTACTGTGGCATATCTGTGAATTCAAACCTTCCAGGAACAAGCCATCTTTTTTTAACATGGAAACCAAATCTGTCCCCGTTCTTTAGATCTCTCTCTAAAAATATGGCTTCTCTGATTCTTTGCAAAGCCCTTCTTACCAAAAGGTTTGACACATGCCAGTTAAACGGATTAAACAGACCATGAAAATATCTCATTATAATGAATCGAACACTATTGATATATATTGCCAGGTTCCCACATGAGACTACGACAACAGCATGGCTTGAATTACACTACAGGGAAAAGAGACAATATAAATCATTTGAAGATATCGATATGCAACGCTATTACAGAGGATTGCTCCTACTCACCATCATTATAGACTTGGTGCCAAATTGCACTTCAGCTGCTTGTCAGTTTGATTGAATCCCAAAGAGAGGCCCTCCTATCAATGGTCATGTTTGGTACAATATACATGTTTCTTTCATTAATATATCACTGCGCCATTTGTGTTGATGGCACATGCTAATGCTATATAAGACAGATCACTTGTTTAAGCAGTGTATGTAAATGGCTCTCTGGAAAGCTCACTCTGACATTTGTCTCTTCTTTCCATATAATTAGTACAAGATTACTAAGATTTTTATTTTAAAAAATATGGAAAATAACTATTTATTTCCCAACATTAATGTTTTAAAAGCATTTCAAAGCCATGCTGCTGTAAAAACTTCTGGTGGAAAATACTGAATTATTCATGTGTATTCTTACGCATTCATTTTTCTGGCTTGAACATATGCACATTTAAATGTACTTTGTATGTTTGGAGTACTTTAAGTCTAATAAAATATTAGAATTATTCCATTGGTGAATAAGAAAGTCATACAAAAAAAGTATTTACACACTTCAATCAATCAATCAATCAATCAATGTTTATTTATATAGCCCAATATCACAGATGTTACATTTGTCTCAGTGGTCTTCAAAGTTTGTACAGAATATCAGTATGACAGTACGACACCCTCTATCCTTAGACCCTCTGTCCTTAGACCCTCTGTCCTTAGACCCTCACATCGTACAAGGAAACACTTCCAGAGAAACCCCACAGTTCAAAGGGGAACATGGGAGAAACCTCAGGGAGAGCTACAGAGGAGGGATCCCTCTCCCAGGACGGACAGACGTGCAATAGCTGCCGTGTGTACATTGAAAAGATAATACATTTGCAACATAGGTAGACCAAATGTTTGGAAATGCATGTGTGTATAATAAGAAGATGAATCCATGAGGATAACCATCCGGGACTTATGATCCAGGACCACAGCCACGACTCAAGATCCAGGGCTCGTGATCCAGGACACAGGACCGCAGCAACGGGATCATCCATGACTCCGGATCCCGGCGTATATAGACACCAAAAAGAAAGACATTTAGGGAAGCTGGGTTAATCGGAACATGAGAGTACACAGGTACAGACAGAGAGAAGGAAGAAGTAAGATGTATCACACTTCTGAAACTTTAAGTCACATTTCTTTAGAAATTAGTCATAAAGAGGTTGCTCTTAAGAAAAAATCAAAGAAGAACAAGGATTATTCTCTATGGAAACGTATGACCTAAAATATTCAGGTAATTGCAGTGTTGGCCTTGCATGATTATAGCCGACTGTATATCCAGTCTGAATACGTTCAAATGGCGATGATTTGTACCCTGCAGCCATTCATTGGATTAATTTAATACTTCGGTATTCATTCATTATTTAAGTCTGCAGATAAAAGCTTGAATATAACTGCAAATAAAAAAAAGCTTAATTATCTATTTAGATGGGAAAAGTTAACAGACTACGACAAAGTAAAGTGTGTTTAGGGAATGATGCATCACAATTTCATATATTTAATGGCTGGTTAACAAAGCTTACCCTGATTTAATGTTTTTCTTTTTTTAATGTTCACATTTAAACGTGTTTCCTTCCGGTAGCTGTAACCTTTGGTAGCACTATGGAAGAACAGAGGGTCAGAGAGCTTTTCAGGACATCAACACCAATTGTTGCTCCAATGGCCGACGCTTTACAAGATATCCAACCAAAAGCTAAACATTCTGAAGGTCTTCTATGATACATGCAATATCAAATCTAACACTACAGTAAACCACTTTTTTTCTTCGGGTGGTGCTCGAGATCTCAAGGATTAGAGATACATAAAAAGTCAAACGCATTGTAACCCGAACCTAATCATTGTCTTTAGTCAGCATAAACAGGTTGAGCGTGTCGTGAAGGATATGGAAAACTTAATTTGCTTTCTCCAATCCCTCTCCTTTCAGTAGGTTTTCGTGACTGCAGGTTGGCGCATATATTGTGTTTGAACATAAAATTAGAGAGGGATAATGAGTGCAATAAAAGCCTTTATTGTTTCTATCGTACAATCATAATGAATAGCAATCTCCAAATGGAGTGAAATATACCGATCTCCTCACAACATGATAGTCTGCTTGTGACCCAGAAACCCTTGTAAAATCAATGTCTTTTTTGAACATGCAAGTGTAGTGTGATTTTCCCCACAGGGGACTGCGTGTCTGCCTCCATAAGATGTGACCCCCTTGTTCAGGTTTTCTGAAAATCAGCAGGATGCATTCTGGGTCAGGTAAAGGCCACAGATGAAAACATGGCTGACTCCTTCCATATTCATAAGGGAATTGGTAAATGTAAGCAAAATCTGTTCAAGCAGAGGTGATCGCACAGCCGTTTGTGTTCTTGAGTTTATTTACAGGCATCTGCTTGTGAGTTTCATCTTGCCTGTGACATGTTACCAAATAAACAGCTTAACATGAAACATTTAGACATCAATCACAATCTTGTAATTATTAAAGCAACATAAACGGATTAAATAGTTCATGCCGCAATGAAATAATTTTTAAATGTTGGCAACTTATTGTAAAAAATGCCAAAAGGAATGAAATTAAAAGTATGACGGTGAAAGTCTTAATATCAATGTCATTAAAGATTCATAAATGCCTTGAAATTTGCTTTTTTAAGATCAAGGGGTGAACTTCTTCAAACGCAATTCCTGTAGCATTGAAGAAAGCATAAAAATGTTTTGCTCTGAGTCTGAACAGACATGGCAGTTTTTCCACGGTGGGGATGAGATGTCCCATGCCAAGTGCCTTGCAGGCCTTGAAGGAAGAGCGAGCTACCCGGTGTCTCGCTGCTGTGCAAACAATCAATCACTGGCGATGGCAAGTGGATTACGACCCACTATCTGTGTTCATGTGCTGCTGGGACCGAGCGGGAACATATTCCCCGGTCATCGTGACACGGACTAAGTGCTGCAGGAAGAGAAAGGCCACTTCAAGTCTCATAGGAAGGCCTCTATCAGAACATGGATAAAGTATTGCTGCTTTACTGCACAACCGTCCTGAGGGAAGCCATGTTGTATTGTTACTGACACCAGACACCACACTCCCGTTTGGAGAAAATATCCCAGAGGAATCCACCCTGACCAAAGCCAAAGCCTTGATGTTGCATTAAAAAATGTGGAGTGTGGAAATGGAAGGTTTCAGACACATTCAATAATCGGCTCATAATTAAATTCTTAAGTAAAAAAGACAGAAAGAAAAAATGTTCTGCCAGGTTGAAATGACCGACACACACTTTTAAGGCAATGTAAACACATTTGGTAGGCTATGCACATTTCAATCCAAGAAACCTCATTGTGCTTTATATTTTAATGCATAGAGCAACTACTAACAGGCACAACATACTAATCAGCAGGCACGTGCAAAGTGAGCCCCTGGCCTTTTTCTTCCTCCAGAGAAAGTGCACTTTTCTCCCCTTTTTACATTTAAAAAAAAAAAAAGAATATATATCTCCTGCTGTTTGCGCACAGTTTCCCTTTCTAAAAATATATTGATTGAATACAAAATCAAAAATATCAGGTCGGGAGATTAGACTGTGAAGTTGTGAAGTTCCGATGCTCTCTCTACCCTCCCTCCCTCCACGTCTCGCGCACAGCGGTGCGGACATCGGCAGTCACTTCAGACAGACAGGTAGCAGCACCTCCGACCTTAAAGTCCCATACGCTTTTCTTGGCTTGTTTGAAGGTGAGTGTTGATGAACAAATGACTAAGCTGCCAGTTACTCGAGTTTACAGCTATTAGCCAAAAGACAAACTAAGTTAGGCTACTAGCTAATGGATAAGTTAGCTCAAGCTTTAGCTAAGGCAATTTATCATTCACACATAGCATTACGTATTGAAATAACAATTTCAATACGTAATTTTTGTTGTTTATAAAAGCTACAGCTAAATGAGATAATGTAGTTAATAAATGTATTCTTTGATATGGTTTAGCCTTTCTCAGGCTACAACATGGTTACGTTTATGAATATTAGTAAGGAATACAAATCCCTCTTTGCAATGTTTAGCAGCCTCCTTAGGCTTTTCAATCACAATCAACTGGAATAAATACAATATTGTTAACATGAACCTATGATTCAATGTTCGTTGTTTAGAGTTATTCTAAGGCTTTACTCATTGGAAACTCGGTACGAGAGAGCACACTGTTGAGATGTCCAATCTACCTGTTTTACACACTTTGACCAACAGGGGGTTTGTGTTCAAATGAAGCCCATTGTCGTGGCTTCCTTCCTTGTTTTTCCATCAAGCCACTACACGCATTAAACAGACAGTTCTAACTCGTTTCTTTTCTTAAATTACTCACAGTTTGAAGTGTTGCTTGGCCTCCAATGGTTTAGAAGATGTTGCGATGTGTTTGCTCAAAATAAAATGACAAACTTTTGCACATGCAAGAAAGAAAAATAGGCCTTTACAATATTCAAAAGAAATAGGCAAAAATCAAATAAAACAAACAACTTAGGTATTCTTTCTTTCGTGATAATGCTTATAACTTCACAACTTAAATGGTACTTGTACGGTTTGTATGTATGTGTACGGTACGAGTACGTTACGTTAAAAACTGTTCCTCCACGGCGTCTCTCAACAGGTTGCCCATCACTGTGGCGTTAGCACAGGCGCCGTGGGAATTGTAGTCCTTTATAGTGCGTTGACTACAGACGTCACCATTAGGTGGCCTTTCTTATCAAATCAAAATACTGGCTCTAACACCCATGATGAAGCCTCATGAGATGAACACTTTTGAGAACCAATGGGCTGGAAAGCTTCAAAGCTTCATAAGGCTTCATCTCGCCATCACTAGCCATAGACATATTTCACTCCATCACGGAGTCAAAGTGCGTCGGGGGGGGTTCGGAATTGGCTTTAAACCACATGCAGGACACACTAACGTTAAACAGGTGACAGAACTCGGATCATTAATAGAGACATACCATGGCAGGAACTATGTGTGTTAATTCAGAGACAGGCCAATTAGGAAAGTGAGCACAGGTGTGCAGGAGGTCAGGTGACTGCAGGGCTAACGGGGGACAGGTGAAACTGATTAGGGTCGGGCAGACAAGCAACATGGCAGGAAGTGAAGTGAAGTGAAACAAGGAGGAGGAGGTGAGTAACAACATAAAACAGGAAGACAGAATATTACTTAAAGACATCGGAATTGTCTCTTAAAATGAAATCCACACTTTGAATCTGTCCCACTGCTTGATTGACAGCCGTATTGTAGTTCAACATGAGCACATCAGGGAGCACTTAGCAACAATTATATCGAAACAAAGAACAAAAACATGACGGATGGAAATATTCGCCTCTTATGATAATGTGCCTTTGTCTGTGATCCTGATAGCAGCCTGCAGCCACATGTAGCACTATGCTGAACCGTATATTGCCTAAGCATCAGCTGTAACAAATGAGATGTGAGCAAAGACGTCTTATTTGTGGATGTGAGGAACTTGACGTGCAGAAAATCACCATAAATTCCCCAGAAGTTATTGCTGCCCATTCATCTTTGCTGAGAGTTATTGTCTTTCTTCTCTCGTGAGAGAATATGAGACAATCTTCACATGCCATGAGTGCTGCAACGAAAACAATTCCAATAGCTCTGATGTTGTAGCAAATGAGCAGAAAAAAAAGACAGCTTGAGGAGAGACTAATCTTTGTTTGTGAGAGACAGTGCAGGAGAGACAGACAGGAGGAATCAAAGAACCTTGAGACAAAGGGAGATCACATGCGCGCATGAATTAGCATTTAAACAAGAAAACACAATCTTATCGTAATGCATTAATAAGCTGTCTAGCTTTTTATCAAGTGTTTGAAAGTAAAAACATAAACACTAACACATGCATGGACAATCTGTCTGGAAAAAGACAGATGAAAAGTCAAAAGGAAATACACATGCACATGCACACGTGCCCGCCTTTTGTTGGAATCTAAAATTAGTTTCACCTCCGATGCATTCGACTAATGAGTTTTCATTGACTCTGTGTGACAGGTCCTGATGGATAGATATGCTCCAGTTACTGTAATTGTATGTTATTCTAAAAGAAAAGCAGGAAGAGGAGTACATGAAGTGTTGGCTGCTGGTATCTGCAGACAAACACTCTCACACAGTGATGATGGGTCATGAAAGAAACAGTCTACACATTCTTTGTTTGTTATCATGCCCAAACAATGCCTCTGATTGATTGACAGATTGAGACTAACAGAAAAAAAAAGTACTGCATTCTGGCGAAATCTTGAAGGAATTACGTCACCGTGCTGCAGGAAGTGAGCAGAATACCAAGATATGAAGACAAAGTGGCGTGGCACTTCTGTTCCAATGCTATTTTTATGACAGGAAGCACAATGGGAATTTACCAAAAGCCCTTTTAATTAACCAAGGCTATCTCCAATTAATTAAATTTAATAATCCATTGTATTATTCATTGTGTTACAAATTGTAACACAGTGAATAATATGGAAGGGAAGTGGATTGTAACTCACAATACACTTCCCTTCCATAGCTTGCACAAGTGCGTGTGGGACAGTTGAAAAAAGAAAAGAAAATGATGACACTTAATTTACAAATTGACTGCTTAGTATGCTCTCTGCGCCAAATTCACTGTTTTCAATGTCATATTTTAGCCCATCTCATTGTAGTAACAGCACTCATTTGGGAGAAAGCTCCACAGCTATTTGAGAATCCTGTTTGGTATGACTGCACCGGTTGCATACAGAATGAAAAGTTTGATAGAATTTATGCAGCTTATTTTAACTCTACTTCAGAGTTCCTTGAGTTGGCGGAAGAAAACAGCATAAAATGTCAGCAAATTGCTTTTTTTTGTTGCCAATATATTTTTTCTGGCCTGATGCAGAAAATTGACATTATGTCCCATTTCCTTGGAGATGCCCAGATAGGATCATCTGAAAATGAAAAAGGTGCCACCATGTGTTGGTGGAGGGCGGCAGTTTGAACCACGTCAGTCTGGGAGAGGCTTCTCTCTTGGCAGGCCTGAAAGCACCATACTTCACTCCTGTCTCGGCCTCTCCGCCGCTCCAGATTCTCTTCGATCCTTTGGCGCTCAATCAATAATAATTAGAAAAGCATTTAACGACTTTGTGAACTCCTAACCCCAAATGTTACATAATTGCTCATCCAGGGCGGTAGCTGGTTAAGTATAGGGGGGTAAGCATAGTGTAGTGGTTTCAAGTGTTTGCTGCAAATTTCAAGCAGCCTTTTAGGATGAGATGAGAGGCGGTGGGGGATGGATATTTATCACTGGCCAGGATGCTGTTGCTAGGCAATGCAGCCATTAAATGGAGGAACATAACTTACAAAAACAAAATTATTCTCTTTCATTATATGCTGCATATTTATCTCACATAATGGCTTTAGGCTTCAGTTGCATTTCATTACATGTACAGTATAAACATTCGGATGGTCTTTATTGAGACGCAGCCCCTCACACCACCTGATTAGCTCTCAGCTTTCTCATCCGTTTCTGCCTTTGTAATTGGTAGCTTTGGAAAAAAAAGGAAAACCAATAAGAGATAATTGCTTTTACCTTAATTCACCTCATTAGTGGAGTTCATGAGAAGTTAGACTCCCTACTTTTTGCTTTTATTCTCTTTCGTAGAATGGTTAAAGCTCACAGGAGTAGTTATAGGAAATACCACTTTAAGTTGGCTACCATTAGCCACCATTAGCTAATGGTCAAACTCGACCACATAAGCAGAAAATCCACCGTGTATTTAATTGCGCTAGGATGTGTTGCCACATGTAGTTACTCAATACCAAGTTGTAATCCCTCAAACTACTCATTATTATGAAAAATATCGTCCTAACATGTTCTGTTTCACATGACCCGTGATGAACTGACGTCTGTGATGGATCATGCATGATATACTTTATCATGTAATATGTGCTGTCATTTCACGAGAGCCATGTTTCCTTGAAGCAACCGGTCTCAATATGGAGCTGCCCGCAGTGAGTACCTTGATCTATGATAATTTATTTCTCGAGATCAATAAAGATACGCAGGGCTCGTTTGCATGAAATATATTACTTTATAGAAAATGGCCTTTGCCAATGTCGGACTTTAAAAGCGATATTTCACTTTGTTCAATCCGTGGCCTCATATACAGTATGTTAATGAATGGTCAAGTTCTTCCCCGGAAATCCATAGTCATTAATGTTCTGGCTCGTCTCATCAGAAATTACAAATGGGCAAAATTAGTTAAGTTATAAAAATCAATACAATACAATTATCATCCTCTGCATTGCAGTAGTTCAGCGTGACTTAAGGGAGAGAATCGCAAAGGCACCGCATTTACAGATAAGAAATGCAATATCACTGGTAAAATGATCCACTTATCTGTTAATGGAATCACATGGAGGTAGGAATGTTTGACATCTATGCTCTCCTAACGACGCTCAGCAGCTACATATTCACATGCAGACTTGGAATGGGCTAACTTCCAATCCGCTCTTTCCTCATGTGATCCGGTGTTGGCATTCGTTGAAAGTGATTTGCTGCATGATCTTCAAATATTATTGAAACAAAACTCTTGGTTTATATGGATGATTTGCTCGAGTGAGGAAGCAAACACAGTCCAGTGCCAGCATGTTAGTATTGGCAGCGTGGATTGTGTTGCATGTTTCTATCTGTCTCTATCACAGCTGATGGCTGTACTTATCCAACACAGCTGAGCTCTAATTCCCATGTGTGTAAATCATTTCCAGGAGCTTCACTCCCCTCCTTTTCCCTTATTAGAAGGCTTAATATAAGAATATGACTATGATATACTTGGAGGAGGTAGTTATATGTGTAACTTAGAATGCAAATGTGTATTTCGGGAGCCAACCTCTTGCCATGTCAATGCCACAGGCTAGTAAGCAGTTCCATAATATTGATTTCCAGTGGATAAATGTGAATCGGTTTACAACACAGTGCAGGTTCATTGAAATTGATTATCACTACCCGTGCCATTGATTTGATCTCGACTAGTGTTTTAAAGCCTGACATGTCATCCATGTCGATGTTGTTTATACAGATGGGGAACAAGACCGGCAACTCAGATGGAAGCTTCGGGTAGAAATACTCTTTCTATCTAGCGAGCTGTTGAACTAATGCAGTTTGGCACGGGAAGAATGCTCAAATGCTCCCAAATGTGCAACTCAAAAGTGGATGGCAAACAAGCAATGTTCACAAAGTCAGCACAGGAGCAATTACTGCTTTTGACTTCGATGATTTTGCACTATTGTGTCTTTTCACTAATTGTAATTTAAGGTAATTTGCCCTGGGAGTGGAGACGCATTGTGTTTTACAAAATGCCATCTTAATGAACTCCTCAAAAGGGAGCCACTAGGGCTGCTGGAGAATTAAACTAAGAATAAAATCAAATGAAAATGTAAAAAAAAAACGCTAACAGAGGATTTATGTATGTCCCTGTTTTTGATATCTCGGGCATACATCCAAAAGGACACAGATGTCACACACTTGAGTTTGCACATCCACTGAAACATTGGATGCATTTGGACAGTAAAAGAGATTAGGATTTTACCCATCTGTGCAAATAGTTCCCATCACAATCGGCAGCTGTTTAGGTGTATGGGACAATGCATGTGTGCAGGTGATAACAAACATATACAGTGAGGAAGACCGCGGTTACAAAGGTTATTATTTGAATTCATTATTGGAAAAATATATGTCAAAATGTACAGTGTCATATACCCACATATCTATTCATTTATTCATTCATTGTGCAACAAAAGAAGGCGCTGGACCCAGGGCATGGCATGATGGCAATATGTCAAGTAATATAACTTGTTTTCTGTTCAATCATCCAGTCTGAGGCCTGGCAAAGACGGGAACATATAGAACATTTGCCAAATGTGTACAACATAAGCAAATATGACCCACATTAAAACATAGCTTGCTTTTCTGGAGCCAGATAAACATCAGACTGCACCGACTCCCTTTCCCAAGAGAGCAACCCAAAAGAAACCCAAAGCCACGTCGGCGATGATAAGAAATACAGGCACGACACAAATGAAGATGGGTTCGAAATGTAGTCCATCCCCTGCAAACAAAGTGCCTCCCCATTTATTTTTCTCCCAAATCTTTAATGAAATGCAAATCAAACATCCCATGAATTTGATTAATCTCCGTGGGGTGGCCGAGGCCTGCTGGCTGGAACAGTGGGAGACTCATCGGCAGAGTTGTTCTGATCTACTCTGCTATTGCTCTGCGATGATTCATTTATTTAATTGGGATGAATTTGAACATTCTGTTTTTCTCTCCCTTCATTTCGCACCCTCTGTTTCACACCCGTAAACAAGCATACACTTTGCCCTGTGAGTTGTTTATCCCCATCAAAGAAGGGGGAAGAAACCCTCTTGTCAGGACCATTTAATCAGGTCACCTTTGTATTTTAATCGCGATTACGATTATGGCTTGCAACGATGGCAAAAACAACGTAATAAAAATAAAAAATTTTTTTTTTTTTTTTTTTTTTTCAGTTGAATTATACTTAAAGTTCAGGGTAATCAACTGTTAAAAACGTTCTGTTCAAAATGTTTTTCTCCAATAAATGGATGTTTTCAAAGTCAATGAATAATCGCATTTAATAATCGCAATTACAATTATTGACCCAAATAATCGAGATTATGATTTTTGCCATAATCGAGCTGCCCTACTCTGAGAAGGAGACAGTCTTCAAATCAAACTAAATATGAAATTATGCCAAGAATTGACAATAATATTTGTTTGCTTAACTATCATGTGATTTAAGGTCCACACATCTTTGTCAGTGAGAGACTACATCAAAGTGAGGCTGAAAAGCAACTAAGATCAAACACTTATAGAGTTTATTTGATGGACACGTCTGAGCTCTCTGATGTTAATAAGAAGCCACCTTCAGTTTATTTAGTTAATGAGTACGAGAACCTGATGGCAGAAAGACGTCTCATAATTCAGTACGATATTATCATGCAATTTCGGTGTCATATTCTGTAATTACGTGTGATTTCAGTCTGCTAGTTTGCTTTGAAGTGACTTGCTTGGAAATTCTGTGCAGTTTCTTAAATGAGGTTGCTTTGTTGAGCTTGAATGGCTTTGTTCAGAGACCAAGTGATAGTATATAGACTGTGCATTTTACCCACACACCGTAGATTTGTGGTATTTGAGAGAAATCCCAGTGGACAAAAGGAAGTCCTGCTAAAGTCCACACATCTTACTGGATTAGATCTAAGACAGTGGAACAGTGAAGTTGTTTGATTTGGACGTATCAGACTAGAGACTTCTGAACGTTTCACACATTCAGAAAAGGTTTAAAACTGCAGTTGATCTTGGTCTCCATATCTTTTTTACCCATATAGCATGTACCTCAACCCTAACTTAATATAATACACATGTTTCACAAAAACTTCACAAAAACTCACCTCTTCAATCTGGCTTTCAATTGTTTTTGTATTGCTTGATTTGAACTTTAACTATATCTTTATTAGGGATGCACCGAATATTCGGCCACCGAAAATTAGCACTAACAAAATTAATCTATTATTATGTTTCAACTATGTAATACCAAATGATGTCATGGACTTCCTGAGCTCTTATTGCACACGCTCCCGTAATTACTAACAATTCATGGTTTCTTATTGTAGTTTTTAATGACAGGGGGCAGCCACAAATCATTAACACATACAAAGGAACTGACAGAAACACATTTACATAAAAAAAAAAGCGAAGGACAGTGTGGTAATTACATGAAGGCATGACAATGGGATCAAAGAACATTAATAAGCCACATAGGAGTTATAATCCATGAGAATAATTTAAAGTCACATATTAAATTATCTGCAAGCGTCCCACCAAAATGGTAGTCCAGGCGTGAAGGCTAGGCCCTCTTTGAAGCCTAAAAAACAGTTTGTTTTCATCTCCTTTTCTCGTTATTGTGCATTTTACGCTTAACCCACTGATGTATTCTCTATAAATAATGTGAAAGCTACACAATACATAGAATCTGGCTTTGGTTTTATTCCTCTTTATAACATCAATGTGTTGGAAATGTAGCTCACTCGTGTCCTCTTCTCACTATAACAGCAAAATCCCTGAAAGCCCATTTTATTTTTCATTTTGCCTGCTTTGCTTTTCTGTCATGCACACTATAGAATCTATTTATTCTTTCAGTCCTAGGAGTTGTGCTTACAGGCTAAACACTAAGCAAAAGGAACGGTGCCAAGCTGCAAAAAGCAAGTTCATCACCGTCAGCGCTGTAATGCACAGACTTTGAACGGGGATCACCACTGGTACTTTTGGAAAACAGGATCTGGTATCAAATTGCTTTTTAAAGAACATTAAAAATAACACAAAAAAGAACTGGATGATTGATTTTTTTTTTTTTTGAGCAAATACAGTCTGAGCAAATGGGGTCGCAGATAAAAAAGAACATCCTGTCCATCCTGAGCTCCAGGCAGACGGGAACAAAAGATCAGAGAATCAAAGGTTTTTGTACATTTTAGCCTTAACAAAACCCTGGTTCTATAGACTGCAATGATTGGACCATCATTTTGTTCCGGACTGATATATCTCATGAACTATATAGTAAATTGTCGTCAAACATATAGCCTTGATGCATCCTCCTGGTGATCCCCTTTACTTTTCCTCTAGCAACATCAGCAGATCAAAATAACTTCACTGAAATAACTCATCATCTACTTACAAGACAGATCGACACACATGTCTAGGCATTCACGTTTCCCAGACGATATCCACGTTTCTTATGTGCAATCATATTTCATCAAGCACCGCTATGAGGTCAATGTTGTATTACTCCCCTAGAGAATTGATCTTTTCCTTTTAGGACCATACCGTCAGGATAAAAGTGCACTTTCACGCTCCCAGGTGGTTAGACCCTGTTCAAGTGTAATGACCCCACGACCCTTCTTCTAGAAACACCATTTGAATGTATAGCTGCATAACTGGCAAGGCTCTCAGAAACCCCAAACTACTAATTATATAGTTTGTTGTTATTCAACACCTTTTTACAGCAGGGTTTAAACATCATAATAGTCTCTAAGGGCTTTAGATCACCGTATGATGTTGTAATATTGGCCCCTAAGTGTGTAAACTGTCTTTTCACTTGAAGGTCAAAAGTCAGGGTCATCTACAAGCAGCAACCTCGGAGCTGGTACACATTATTTCTAGGGATAAACCGAATATTCGGCCGCCGAAAATTATCGGCCGAAAATGGTTAAAAAGGCCCTTTTCGGCTTTCGGCAACGAAAAAATATCACCGAATGTCAGAGAACAGGGTTACGCTGGTAAGCTAACGTGTTGTTGTGATGACGTAATCAAAACGTGGCGACAAGCGCGACCATGCTCGCGGCTGGCTCACAGCCAACATCTCTGGCGCTTGGAGACATTTAAAGATATCAGAGAAAGAGGCGCGGATTGCGATTTGTAAAACGTGTTCAGCTGACATTTCTCGAGGGGGTGTAACTGCAAAGACTTTCACCACTTCGGGATTACTCCACCACTTGAAATCAAAAAACCCGGACAAATATGCGGAGTATGATCAAATCACAAGCACTGACAGCGAGAGACTGTTCAGCGCTGCCTCTCATGTGCTTGATGAGAAGAGGAACAGACTTATGGATGATAAAGCAGAGAAGCTACTGTTCATTAAAAAGAACCTCCCACTTTTCCTTAATAAGTAGACAAGGCTGGCTTATCATAAGCTTATATAGTTCTACATGTCTACTCTATACCCACTTTCCTGAACAATTTTCATTGTGAGTTATAATTCACCATCTCAGGTTATCATTAGGGGGAAATGACAGCAGCACAGTGTTCAATATATTGTACTTTCGGTATCTAAATGATACAATGTTGTTTACATTTTTAAGTTTTGCCATAATCATGTCTTTTTCCATAATCAGGTAGCTGAACAACATTGGTAAAAAATGTATACATTATATATATATATATTTCTATTAATCATTTTCGGCCTTTCGGCATTCGGCTAACTGTTTCCTATTTTCGGTATCGGTTTCGGCCAAGAATTTCCCATTCGGTGCACCCCTAATTATGTCTCTTCTTCAATAACACTCCATAGAGTTGGATGATTCGTCATCACCTAAAACTAATTCACATTTTCCTAATTGCTATGCTACTGTTTAAGGCAGGTGAGTTATTTTAAAATGAAAAGTCAAATTACTTGTTAGGTGCATTTTATAGTAAGTTCATGTCGAACGTGTCAGTCATAAAATAGAGCAGCCAATTAAATATATTTTACAAACCCGGGGTGTTCCTTAAATTAACAAATGCCACACTCTTTTTATTCGTGTTAGTCATATGTCATATTTTGGCAAGCATTAAGTTCTGATATGTCCCTTCTGAATACTCAGTGTGTCACTTCTCTTTCTTAAATTGCCAATCTGTCTCAGTGATATTGACTTTTAAACGGTAGTGCCCCATCTCTTACATGTCAACATGGCAGAGTGAAATAAGGGCCGTCCATCACTGACTCAAAACCAATTGAAAGAAGAAAACTTTTCCCGACATGCTCAACTCATTTGAACCGTATTAAAATCCCAGGGCGAGGTGGTTGGGGTGGGGGTCACGGGGATAAATTATGGCTGAGGCAAGCTGTACATTGAGGTCAGAAAGGTCCAGATGGATTCCAGTAGATGCTTTGGGAAATGCTTAGGTGATCAATCGCCCTTTAGACCTCTGTGAAATAGGGCAAAGAGATGGGCCATGAACATCTTCAACCAACAATGTTACTGATTATCTGCTCGGTATATGGTTCATCTTAGAACTAGCACTTCAAACGCTTAAATCAATAGGTAATTATATGCTGCATACATATGAATACAGTTGCAGCTGTTCGTTGCACATATACTGGACCAAGGACTACGCTCTGCTTCGTTCCCCCATACGAGTATTTTTCATCATCATTATCTTAATCAAGGATAATCTAAACCTTGTACGTGCGTACGTTGTGAGCTACTTTTTCACCGCCATTGTGAAAAAAATGCAAATGGAACACTAAAAGCAAAGTAGTTTCAGACACATTATTTCATAGCCTTTGTACTGAGTGGATAGTGAGAATGTAGTACCTGACCTTATCATATTAAATAGTATCACCATAGTAACACATGAATGAAGTCAATCTAGACAAAAAAACACATTTTAAAAAGTGTCTTTACAAATAGCAGAACCTGTAGATAGACACTTTGTAGAAGACCAAGCCTTTACAATTCTGAACAAAAGCCTCCTGCGCGTGGTCCTCTTCTGACTCTGAAAAGCTCCTTTGAAAAGTTTTTTAAGAGTTTTTTTTATGTGGACCTTGCCTATTGCACATAAAAAATGTCCCATGACATATCATGTTCAATGGTAAGCAAGTGTGATGATACTGCAAACAAAAAAGAACATTCATTAGGCAAGAAAATAAAGAAGAAGAGTACAGAGCCAAGTGTTGGAAGTATGGCATGAGGATCTGGATAATTTTAGAAAGTCAGAAACTAGCCGAAAATCAGTTAATTTTGGGCAGAGCCAAAGCAGATGTGATACATTTGCTCAGTAGAGATATATTTGGTGCTTTTCAAAAGCCTTGAGGAGAAAAATAAACATATTTTATTATATGAATGCAATAAGTGTTCAGCACCTTAAATTGGTGCTTCTTAAGCCTCTTTGGCGGGAACTGCCGCCAGTGTTTTTGGATATCTCAGTATGAGCTTGGCACAATTAGACATTTGGAATTGGTCCCGTCATTGTTTGCAGATTTGCTCAACCTACAATCTGCCATCTTCGAGTCGCCACATTCAAGAAGCTTCACATTTTTGTTGATTTATGCAGTCTGAAGCTAACGGCTACAGAGTGTAGTCGCCAGGTAATTGGTAGTCAGTAGCTCGTTCTTTAAGACTATTTTGACCTTGGCTCCATTTACCGACAAGATTTTGTATTTTATTGGATCAGTGTTAAATTTGGCAGCTGTTTTTTGATTTAGTCTTAGCCTTAGTCTTTAGACGAAAATGGCTATTAGTTTTAGTCACATTTTAGTGATTCCTATCCTTCGTAGTTTTAGTCTAGTTTTAGTCGACGAAAACTCAAAACGTTTTAGTCGATGAAAAATGACATTTTAGTCAACTTTTAGTCAAAATGTGTCTCAATACTCTCTGAACGCTCCGTCCCCGGCAGATCTCTGTGTCCGCTGCAGCATGTCTGTTAGGCCCCGCCCCCCGCACACAGAGAGACACAGGGAGATCGCTCTTCTGGAGTGAAGAGAGCGGAAATAATGATATTGCAAGTTAGAAACGTAAGATGTATTTTGACAGACAAGACGGACAATTGGGGGAAAATACCCTGCATTTTGAATGTCCGATAGTCCACCATTAACACCTTAGTCCCGTCTCGTCAACAAAAACTAAATATACATTTCGTCATAGTTTTTGTTATCAAGAATCTATTTTTAGCTCGTCATCGTCTCGTCTTAGTCATGTAAAAAAGGTTGTTGACGAACATTTTTCGTCATAGTTTTCGTTGACAAAATTAACACGGTATTGGATGAGTATAATGACCAATCTACCAGATATCTCTACTGTAAGTGTGGGCTACATTTCCTTGCACATTCTTCCATCACAGACTTTGGTCAGAACAGTTCTCTCTTGTCCCCCTCACATCACACATGCTTCGTTTCGAGCTCTGCTTAGAGTTTTGTTGCATGGTAGATTCCTTGAGGTGTACTTTCTGGCATACTGTCCTCCATGAATTTGATTATGCATGTAATTCTAAGTCATGACTCATCAACTCCCAAGGACAACGTCATTTGAATGCAACCATACTTTGAATTGTCAGTCTCCAACAATTACTCAGGCTAAATGCAGCTAGAAATAAAGAAAATATGTGTTTCCATAGCTACTGTCCATGGCATATATAGTGTGTGGGCCTATAATGGGTGCTGGATAAAAGGACCCATTAGTGCAGAATACTGTTTAAATGAAATAGAGAAATCATAAAGCATTAGAGAACAGGCTTAACAGTGTCCTCTTGGTTACATTGGGTGTCCAGAGGTGAAAGTATGATTGCTATGTTTGTCCCGTGAACCTGAATCATGCTGTGACCTTACTTTAGGTGCACTTTGAACATCTGAGCCACGGTAAGGTGTGATCAGCCTTTTTTTTCTTAACGCAGGTTAGTTTGTAGGCTACTGTCCTGAGTCTTGACAGAAGAACACTGACTGTCATTGCTGTGGATTGAAAACTGTGCTCCTCTGACAGTCCATTTTCTAGCCACTCTTTAGAAAAGACGGGATGGATCTTTCGGCATCCCGAGGGGAATTGTTGTGCAGCAGTTGCAGTACAAAGTAGCAACACAAAAAGATTCTCTCCCCAGCTGCTTCTGCAAGGTTCAGAACAAAGACTCACCGGTCAATGAAGAAAAAAAAGACAAATCTGCCATTTCTGCTATTTTCCCCACGAGCCAGCTCCATACCCTTGTGTTTACCCGCTAGGTCTGTTGATGCCAAAGCTTCCCGCTGCTTCTTCACTTTTTATTTGCTCCCTCCAACGCCCCGGCATCTACCTGTGAACCCGCTTCTCTGCGATCCCCGGGGGGGCTAGCAGTGATCACCCCCTCTCCTCTTATCTCCTCTTATCTCCCTCTTATCTGCTTCTCAAGACGCAGAGCACTGGTGCCAAAGTAAATAGCATTTTACCTTCTAACAATAATATTTATTTTACTTCTTTTATCTCATGCACCTAAATTAGAAGTCACTGTCACAGGATGTGTATGTTCAATCTTAAATAAGACAGTGGGATATCCAAACTAGATGTATCCCATAATAGCCTGCTACATCACAAAGGTGCTGCTTACATGCTAATGTAACAGTTAAAAGCAATAGCATAATTAAGCGTAATGAAAGCAACCTTTTCTCTGTAAAGTAATACCATTTTGACATCTTAAATGTCCGATATTTAAAAAATCCACAGCAATATCATCCCTATAAAAGATGTATTAGGTTATTAAAATCCACATATACATTTATAACTTTTCTGTTTCAAACATCCAATCAACTAAGTAATTGTCAGTGAGAGATGGACACTGGAGGGTAGTCTTTGAACGATATCACTCTTGGATTATCGACTTCCTGCCTTGCCATTTAGCGCTGAAGTCTTACTTCTCTTGTCCTGCAGATTAGTCACAGCAGGGGGCCGTTTTACTCGCATGATAGGGAATAAAGAGCAGGCTCTGCAGATCTGATGAAGCTAAGGTCTCCTGGGTCTCTGATGTTCAGGAATCGCCCCAGTACGCATGTCTCATATGTACATCTGTGTGCATGTATAATCATAATTCCTGCATCAGAAAAAAAGATATGCACGCTATAACTGTGCTTAAAGTATAAATAATTGTTCTGATAATTGCTGGATAACAAGCCAGACTTTAGCTTTGATACATTATTCCCTGTGGTTCTCTGCCTCTGTTGTACATGCTGTTGCTTTCTTTTGTGTGAGTGAACTCTACACAATGCAGGAACACCAGCAGGGCTTGGAGACAGGTTGCACACGGTAGAGGTGTGCATGATCAAAGCTTAGTAAATAAAAAAGAAGCAGTATTGGAAGCTGTGTGGTGTTGCAGTATGTGTTCTTGTTGAATAGCGACTTGTCAGTTCTGTCCATAGCGAAAGGTGGCATGTTGGTGAAGATTTAAAACTTTTCATCTTTTAGAAGTTCTTGCGTCACCTTTTTTGTACCTTTTTGGTGTCTTTGAGAATCGGTCAAACAAGAATAGCTTAAAATCGGTATACATAAACATGAGACGAAGCATGCTTTGACGTATCTGCCCTCTTCATTTTTACTCTGCTAATTTTTCTTTCATGCTAATGGCCTGCACCTGTTGAGAGGTGCTGCCCCCTGCCACTCCCTTTCCTTCTGCACATGTCAACCACCCGTTGACTCTGTCCCAGGATAAATGTCACGCAGGAGGACGACTTGGGGGGCAATGAGTCCTTCCTGCATAGCTGAGCAGCATAAAGAAGAAGTTTCAACTTATTCCCTTTAGTTTGTTCTTGTAGAAAGTGTTCATATCCTCTGGTTGAGGCATACGCAGCTTTAAAGGCTGCCAACGTTCACTTCATCTTGTTCTACTTTCCCGCCGTTAATTGAAATTACTGGTTAAAAAGAAAAAAGTTTCGTAGTTCAAACCGGAGAGACGGGATGTATGGAATACATATTTATTGTTACACGTCATATAAATGAAATGATTGCCATGATAATACAACAGGAGAATGGAATGGTGTTTGGCGATTAGGCCCCGGTTTGCAGGATAATCATTCAGGAGGGAAAGAACCGCTCCGATGAAAATCCCCAAAACCAGTGAAGTATAGAATACTGAGATGAAGTGAGTTTCTAAACTTGTAGGGTGAGTGTGGTGATCTGGGGAGGAAATAATAGATTAATATATGTATGCGGCAGGAGGCCGGAATCACTGCCGGAGCTTACGGGTCATGCTGAGACTCTGACGGCCGAAATCAGTGCTGGTCTTATCTGAAAACAACCTGAGGGTCGCCTGCCTGGCTAGCAGGGCTTGACTACGCCGCCACGAAGGTCGAACGTCCTGCCGAAGCAGGGATCTTGTTTTTTAACAGAAACCAAAGTTTACGGTGGCCCACAGTCCACGAGACCGAAGTCTACAGGGAACCGCAGTCAACGAGACCGAAGTCTACGGGGACACACGGTCCCTTCTTCTTTCTCTTTTTCTCTCTTTAATCTCTTCTTTCTTTTCTCTCTCTTTCTTTTCCTCTCTTCTTTTTACGACCTGACGTCGCAGGGTATACATTTTTTACACAGCACATTTGAACACGGGCCTGGGATTAGATACCTGCGTGCAGGAGAATATATAGCCCGTGACATGTAGATGCAACGTGAGACGAGACATTATTCCCTGTGGGCGGGGCCCGCGGACTAGGACAGGAATGCAGTTTGAAATCCGATACCATAATGAAACATGTATACGTGTAAACGTGTTATGAACCACCACCAGTTATATGCATAAATACCGTAGTCGGGGTCTATGAGATCTTTGGGAAGCCAGTACGGCGCTGATGTCCGGGCGAATGTAGGTTGTGAAGGCGGAGGAGGACCACTGTCCTAGTTGTTGTAGGGATGAGGTAGAGAGACCTTGATTAGCAGCAGAAGTGATTGCGCCTATCCTGAAGGAATGTCCCGACTATGATATAGGGGGATAGGCCGGATTTAATGAGAACTTGCTTGAGGTAGAAATTGAACAGGCGCTGCGTTAAGGGAGCATTCCCTTTAATAAGAAGAAGTGGTGAGGACGGATTGGTGGAGGGTCTGCAGCGCAGGAATTTAATCATAGAATTAAAAGGGCAGAACGGGGAATCGATACGAGCTGGGATAACGGAGCAGGCTCCTCCGCATTTGGAGTGTTTGAGGCTGAGACTAAAGTGGCTGGCGTTGAAAACTAGGTCGGAGAGGCAGACAGGCTAGAAGGCTAATAGAAATACGGCATCGAGCAGCGCGTCGATATAGGGGGAGAATAATCCTTTCCTAAGTGTGGACAGCATGAGGCGCAGAACGGGGAGCGTGATAGGGAGCCTCGGGTCTGCAGCAGGGGGGGACATCTTATACAACCCTTTTAGAATGAGTTTAACTGTTGGGTTTGAAAATAGGCTGGGAAAGCTAGGATCGGAGCAGCGAATATTAAATTGAATGCCTGCTAAGAGGCTCCGGATATACTGGGGTTTGAGGTTTCGGTCGGTGGTGCAGTAGCACATGAAGGCGCACACGGGGGAGATGAGGACAGGTTTGAGTGAGACACCTACTGAGCAGCAGAAAAAGGCGAACGTTCTCCATGCGAAATCATAGGATTTGAGGGTGGAAGTGGCTTAGCCCTTTCTCATGAAGAATCTAGCAGACTCGAGGTGCCGAGCTAGGGGACTCTCGTTTAGTGCAGAGAGAGGAGATGAAGTGGAGGGATTCCTACTGGTTGCGAGCTGGCTTCCGGGCAGATGTTCCGGAACGTCTGGAAACAAAAGCGACAGAGGGAGTCAGCAACAACATTGAGGTGACCGGGAATACGGCGAGCTGTGATTAAGAAGTTGTGGATTATGGAGGACCGCGTGATGCTTCTCATGAATGGCATAATGTCACTGCACTGGGAGCGCGCCTTGTTAATGATTCCGACCACCGATTGGTTGTCGCACAGCACCGAGATGCGTCTACGGAACCACAGGTGACCCCATACGTGGCATGCGACGGCGATCGGAAAGATCTCGTGCAGGGTGGAGGATGAAGCATGATTAGGGAATGACGGGGGCCATGACCCTGCGAATCACTCTCCCTGGAAGAAACCCCCAAAGCCCACGGATGGGGCGGCATCCGTGAAAAACCGCATTGAGTCAGAGGAACATACGAGGTCATCGGAAAAGAAAGTAACTCCGTTCCAGTGGGCGAGCAGGAGGGACCAGAAACTTAGGTCTGAGCCTTCGTCGAAGAAAACGCAGTCATGGAGGTTGTCGACCGCCGATGCTGCGTCCAGGAGGCGGGAGATGAACGAGCGCCCCCTGGGGGATGACGCGCATGGCGAAGTTGAGGTGTCCGAGAAGGGAGAGCAACTGTTGTTTTGTGATAACTTGTTGCTCGCAGTATGACTTAGTGATGTCCCGGATGCGCTGCAATTTGTCGGAGGGGAGAGACGCCTTCATGTCTATGGAGTCGAGGATGATGCCTAAGAACTCTAAGCGTGTGTCGGGACCTAACGTTTTCTCTTTGGAGAGAGGGACACCTAACTCCTGAAAGCAATGTTTAAGTTTGGCCAGTGAGATCCCTGAGCTGTCCTGTGGGGGATTCTGACGATGTTCAGCAGGATCCAGCAGAGCGCTTCCGAGAAGGAATTGAAAATACAGGCGCTGCTTCTGCACCCGAAGGTCAGGCGAACGGCAAAATAGAGTTTGGACTCCCACTTAATACCGAACAGATTCCTCTGAGACGGATGAATGGGGATGATTTTGAAGGCATCGGTAATGTCCGCTTTGGAGAGCCAAGCTCCGTGCCCTGTGGACTTGATTTATTGCATTATCCACTGAGGCATAGTGGAGGGAAAACTGATCTGGAGGGATGATACTATTGACGCTGCAGAATGGGCCGGAGCGGGGAGCGGACAGATCGAAAATCAGCCTCTTTTTTTCCAGAGTATTTGCGTGTGGCTATTCCGATGGGATTTGAATGAAACACTGAGAAGGGGGAGGAGCTAAAAGGACCGATTATATATCCTTTGAGAAGTTCTTTGTCGATGAGCTGGGAAACTATGTTGGGTTCTTTAGCGGCTGACTGTAAGTTTTTTGCTACGAAAGTCACAGTGGGAGATGAGAGGACCCCTACCCTGAAGCCTTGGGAGAGCCCTGACAGGAGATAGTCAACAAACACGGAATCTGGGTGAGTAGAAAGCGCAGCTGCTAGCTGAGGGATGTTGATGGGAGTGGAGGGGTGATATTTCAGAATGTTTTGAGCTACTGTGAGGCTGCGGCTGCGCCAGGGGGCAAACGGACTTCGGGTGTGCATCCCTGCAGGAACTGCAGATATGGAGAAATGTACAGTAAGGGTGAGTGCAAACATTTTCGTTAAAACTAGAACAAATCCTATCTTCGTGTCTAGTCTGCGCCTGACTGCTTGGTCTATCGTTCCCAGCATACTGCATATGGGAGGCTCTGGGCGCGGAGAAAGGCACTGAGGGGCAGAGGGGAGCGATATGGCCCTGCGCTCCGCAGCTGTTGCATGAGATGGCAGATTGGCCGCCGGTGGCCATCACGAGCAGCTCAATGTCCATCACTGACCAATCCAGGCGGATATTGCTATGGGCTAGGTGGAGCGCTGCTTTGCTTGAAAAGCTTTTGTGGTACTGATAGAAGACAGATCTCCCATATCTAATGTTGATGTCGCCAATAATGGCCATGTACGCATCTAATTCTACTCTTCTCTCAGGGTAGACGGAGCAGAGAACATCACGGAAGATGCCGAAAGCGACCATAAATTACCCTAAGCTGATATCTCTGATGAGCCTGGGGTCTGCGGCTTTAAAGACGGCGGTGATATTTCCTCCTGTGGCGATGGCTTTATCGCACTCCGGGGAGGGCAGAATAAGGCTGAGCAGATTGACGTCCTTCCCTTCAAGAATGTTCGACCTAAGCCGTAAGGAGATGTTGGCGGCTTGGGAAATGAAAGGCCTACCTGAAGGGGGGGCTGGGAGGGCCGAAGCCAGAGAATAAGGGGGAGCTACTGCTGGAATGCGTGGGACACCCTGACTGAGGCAGAAGGCGCTGCTCTGAGTGCGACGGAAGTTGAAGCTCCTGTGACGGAGTCTTCCAGGGCCTGGAGGCGAGCATCGATAGCTCTCATGGAGCTCGCCAGGGATTGCAGGGAGCCGGCCACGCTACTCTCCATGAGGGGTGTGTTGGAGACACTCCCGGCCTGGCGAGCCTGGAAAGGGGTGGATTTTGGAGGCGGGCGGGATCCTGGAGGGCTCGACTTCCTGCCCTTTTTACCTCCGCGGCTGCGGCCGCGTCCTCGCCCTGCTCTCTCTGGGGAGCTGACTGGAGCTGCTGCCCCGGACTGAGGAGCTATGCTGGAGACCTGGTCCGAGAGCTCTCGGAGCTGAGAGAGAGAGTGAGGCCTGGGGCTGTGGGAATGCCCTGCTGCAGGAGCCGGGCGATGAGGAAGTCTGCCTCTGATGATAATCCGCTGAAGGGAGCTGAACCGGGATCGAAGATTTCCAGAGAAGGTTCTTGATCCGAATTGTCCGAGTTGGACATCTTGAGCTAATGTTTATTGTAGGAGTATTGTAGTACTACCACGGCGTGTGGTCACCTGAAGTGACAACTGACAGGAAGGAAGAGCAGGCATTTTAAGGAATTTAACGTGTGCAGCAATTGGCTGCTGAGGGGCGACGCCCACGCATTTGATGAGGGGGGAGAGAGCAATAGAGTGACGTGTAAGTGACTCATTGTTAGGTCTTCCTTATTGAACTTGCGCTAAAGCTTTCATTTAGCGGTTCAATCGGGATTATTACATTTGAGAGTCTAACGGTTGTTGCCATCATTAAAATCTGTTTACCCTCCACCAACTTGCAGTCTTGGACTCTGCTCAAAATACAGATCCAGTTTTTCCCCTTAAAATAATGAGACAGTCTGCTAATGCGTTCCAGATGATGCACTTTTGTGTCTGTTTTTTGGTCTCTGGATCATTGGGGAAATGATTCTCTCCATCTCCCGGATCACGACAATGACCCATCTGTCATTTTGCATGCTTCCTTATTTTACGTAATTAGAGAGAAATTGCCAAGAAATCAGGATGCGCATGCTTCTTCATCAGATAATCAAAAGTCTTTTTAAGATGTAATGAGAAAGCATCAGCAAAGCACTGAAGATCGAGGGGTATTTACTCAAAAAGTCAAGGACAACAGAAAAAGTTGACTCTAAAATAGCTCCAAATTTATGGAAGAGGATTAAGGCCACATGATTTTTTGGGGGAGGATTGAAAAAAACCCGTTTTTTTTTGGTTCTGAGAAAAAAGTCAGAATTCAGACTTTTTTTTCAGAATTTTGTTCTGAAAAAAAAGTCAGAAGGCTGTACCCATATCCGCAGCAGGTCTCCAAGGTGAACAGTTTCTGGCATGTTAGATCGAGGTAAAGTCCGAATTCTGAAATTGAAGTCAGAATTCTGACTTTTTTCTCAGAACAAAAAAAAAAACATATTTTTTTCAAGTCCTCCCAAAAAAAATTATAATTTGGCCCTAATCCCCTTCCGTACAAACTAAATATATTTAGAACAAAAATCACAGCTTTAATTCTGAAAACTCAAATAAATCAAATAATGACGAGCTGATGAGAAAAATATAATGAAATGAGTCAGAAGTGAAGGAGAAGAAGAGGAGGGGGTGGGAAAAAAGAGTAGGAGAAATGAGAGAGACAAACTGCTAGTAATAACAAAACGGTTATTAAAGTTAATCACAGTGGAACGAACTGGAATGTACACAAGGTGACATGTACACTGAGAGTTATTAGGCAGTATATAGTAATCTCCTCTCATCTGCTCCTATAATAATGCCTATTGGAATATTGTAAACTCAGTAAAGTAGATTGTGTTTGTCAATGCGTGAAGAATGGTTCTGACGATGAGATGTTGCCACTATCTGCCGTGCAAATGGGCTGTCGAGAGATGATGGAGACACTAATAGATTTCCAGTTTTCCTTGAATGCACATGAATTATTGAATTCAAGTGCATTTATTTCCCAATTTCAGCATATGATAAATATCTGACGTCATCAGCGGCCAAAGTCATTCATCATTCATTGCATCGCAACGAGTCCCCGTGTGTATTCTTCTCGATTATCAAAGTAAAGCAACTGGATTTATTGCTTTTACGATAAGATTCGTCGAGGTTAGATACATCTGTTTTTTTAGCTAATGAAGTCAACTGTGTCTGCAAACCTGTTTTGCAGCCTCTTCTCATCATTTATTTTTGTCTGAGATGACATCCCACTGTTTACCATTCCTGCCCATTATTTACAAGTCCGTGTTTGGACAATAAATTGTGCTTCCCCTCGCCGCACGCGCTGACCTCCACACATGATGAAAGAACCTTCAAGATCCTTCAGTTTGTGTCTGCGCGGGCGCTCTGTCACACAGATAGATTTTGTCATCATTACTGTTCGGCAGGATCGCATCGGTCAGGAGCGGGGGAAACCCACACTTTTCACTGATCTGTCCAGGGCTACAGCACAAGTCCGTCTCAATCAACGCGTGGACACGGACACTGTACAAACCACATGAAGGCAGTAATGCAGTTAATGCTCCCTGAGGTCTGAGCTATTGGACTGTGTTGGGTTCATTAGCAGATATTCTGCTTCTTTCAACCCGCATATGTATCAACCATTAAACACTTATTATTAGAACCGTATACATGTTGAATTATGTCCCAATCTGTTGCACGTGAACCCCCCTTACGCTAAAAAAAATGTTGTGTGTAGAAAAACAATGATAGAATGCCTTCAGGGTGTAAAACACATCAACAACTAACAGCCATTCTTAGCCAACCAACTTTTCTCTACAGCAACAATTTTAAGGTACAAAGATATGGCAGTTAAAAAGAAAACGTGGAATTTTTTTCCACCCTAAGGATTTGATATTCGGTGACACATTAATCCGATCGAAATAGCATTTTCACAATGCTATACATGTACCTGTATTTTTGTTTGCTCTTTTAATTCCAATTTTTCCATTTTGGCTCTGGTTCCCTGATGTAACCTCTTAATCAATGCTTTCGGAAGTGTGTTGGCGACCTTAGTTGTATTTTGCTGGAAATATTTGAGATTTAGACAATGACTCAGAGGTTAAACTGTAACACATACGTCTCATAAATCACAATAACGTGTTCTACAAATGACATTGGCATCAAAACAGGAAGTAGATAATGATTAATGGGCAATATATTGAAATATTTGGTTGCCCAAGGTTTTCCACCGGGGGCTCCAGCCCTACAACGTGACCTTAAGCTCTCCAGTTTGGCTGCTCAAGAAATAGTCGGCTCAGACATATTTTGGGTTAAACATATGAAAAGTAGATCAGTGGTGCATGGAAGGTCAAAGTTTCACTCACCCAGACATAACCTTCAAATCTTATGTTAAGATGTGTCACCACTGCTGGAGGCTCTATGGCTGACTAACTAAAGGAGCTTTTCTTCCACAAGACAATGACATCCCCTCATATGGTGGCGCCTGTGAAGACATTGCCCCGGGGCGTCTGTGTAATGAAAGTGTCGAGTGCCAGGGCATGAAAAACTTTGGGTTTTCAGTAGCAATGAATGTATGGGGTTCTCCAGGTCAGAAAGCTGGCATATCTCTGGCATAAGACCGACTAGTCCAACCGTCTGTGGGCGAATCATTCTTTTGTTTATTAGTTCTTTGTGAAAAATATACATACAATGGAAACATTCAACTGAGGCTGAGAGCAAGGACAAGTCTGACTTGCCTCCTACTGAATCATTATTTCAAGATCAATTGCTTCTGCTGAGATCAACCCATTTGAATACATTTTGATACACAGTTGGAGCATTCTTTGCCGTCTTTTGTGTCCTAAAATCTGCTACTGGACTCGAAAAACATTTTAGCCTTACGTAAATTTATTTATAAAGCACCTTAAAAGAAAAAAACATCACAAAGTGCTTCAGATGTGTATTCACACCAAGGGTGAGCAACAGGTGGGTCCTGTTTCTTTTTTAAAAGTGTTTTTTGTAATTTTGGGACAAAGACATTTTTGAAGTGGTTGAACAACATTTAGTTTGAAAGGCTGTGAAAAGAAGAAGTGAACAAATGTTTATACGCAAATCTCCTCAAAAGTCTTTTGAAGTCAAGTCCTTGAAAGTAGACGGCCCAAGAATGGTGACATAACTAAAGTCGAAGTAGTTTTAAAAGTACCCTTGACCGAAATCAACCACCTAGCATTGGTTATAAAACCCGAAAAAAAATAAAAACAGAGATGTGAGAGGTCCAGTTTCCCCAACAACCGGGAAAACCTGGACAGGGAAGTAAATGAGAAAGCTGCTCGATTCCCATTGAGATGTCCTTGAGCAAGACAATTTATCCCCACCTGCCCGAGAGGAACTCCTCAGAGGGCTACTAGTTGAGGACTGTGTTACCGCCGGGCAGCTCCCTGGTGTGAATGTGTGTAAGTGTATAAAAGTGAAGCGGGACCGATCCTAAAGAAAGAAAAAAAAAACAGCATGCATGCTCAGTGAACCTTACTGGGATAAGTGAAGGTTAGAGAAATCTATTTAAGGTTTTTTGACGAGGCATCGAGCGGAACCAAAGTTGGCGGGGGTAGGTCAGAGTTTTCCGAAAAGAAAAATCCACACAGCCAGTTAGTTCTGCTCCACTTCAGATTTCTATAAAGTTCCACATCCACAAAAGGTGTCATTTCAAACAAACATCAAGGTGAGTCAAAGCCGCTTGATTGTTTTACGGGCTCGGTGAGGATTTGGATGGATGGCACTTTAATGTTAAACTCACTTACTTCTGTCTTTGAGGTGTTTTATTCGGCTTTTACAAGGTCAATGACATCCCGGCAGTGCAACACATCCATTCATTCAAAGGAAAAAGACAGAAAAAAGGGTTTCAGAATGACACCAATTGTGATTTGGAGTGACACAAGAGTGGATTAGGAAAGCCAGAGGGCAAATAGATGACACATGCAGCGTGAAACGTACGTGTCAGCAGCAATCTGCTTCATCCGTAAACTCGTAGATGTAGTCAATCAAAAAACGGTGCGGAAATGCTTAGACAACATTACTGTGGGTAAAATAGTTAAGATTACATTTCCCACATTCCTTTTAAATATTCATCAACCAAATGACACATTTTCACTTTATTTCTCTGTCTCTTTTGTTCACACAAGCCCTTTTTTTTTAATTTTGGAGTGGCAGGTCGAAGCTTCTTATTGACTTGCGGTGCTGTAGATTTGGCCAGTGGCTAGGTGCCGGCCTAATTAGTCTACAGTATAAATAGAATTAGCAGAGACAGGAAAAAGGAAAGAAAGAAAGAAAGAGAGAGAGAAGTTGGCCGCGATCAGCAATTCATGAACCAAAATATGTTTTGTTCGCAAACTTTGATGTATTTCCAAAGGCCAGGTTCTAAAAATAGACGGTATTCAGTAAATCCTAAATGCTCGGTGTGTTAATGTTGGGAGATATAACCAATTCTGTATAAAATGGACACGCTTATGATCAATATTTGGGCTGCTTGCCGACAGTGTTCACAGTGCCAACCATAAACAATAATGCATGTAGTTATCTTACATTGTTCCTGGATGCTTATAGACAAAACACTCCACCATTGAAACTAACAGTTTGTGTTTGCCCGCCATGGAAAAGCCTTATACTTCCTTTTCTCAAACTAATAATCGATGTATGGCTGATAGATGCCGTCTGCCATGCAGTGGTAGATGCATGCCAGATAGCCAAACAATGTGGGGCCGTCCATAATGGGCCTGTTTCCTCTAATGTACAGTAATGATTGTGCCGACTCATGCAAACAAAACATCAGCAAGGATCATTGCCCCCAACCCCAGCTGCTTTGCCTCCACGTTATCACAATAACAGAGTGAGAAATAATCAAAGTCTGGAAACCATTCAGTTGGTGTTGCGCATTCTCCCACGTGCAGTCTCTCCTTCGCTGTTTTCCCCAAGCAGTAAGACTAAAATTATAAATCATCTCCCCGCGGACAGAATTTCATGCTCGATGGGTGAACAACTCCAGCATCTGGTGGGGTCCTGTGATGAGGTGTGTTCCACGTTTCTCCCTCTCCCAGCTTCCCCAGGGCTCATCCGAAGCAATGCCAGCATCCTGCCAAAACATTGCACGCATGCAGCTGAAATGATAAGACCAAAAAGAAAGGAGATTAATATTTAGCAAGGCTGCTCGCGCTCAACCTGTTCTGCAGGTCTGAAGGCGGATCATGTCAAATCTCTGTGGTGGATTCATGTCACATCACAAGGTGTGCGCACATCTGAAGGATTCACGGGTGGATGCACATGGGACCGCGGAGTGTGTACGAACATGTTATGTGTCTTTTAGCAAGCGTGGAGCCAATGGTTGGCCTCCAGAGCTGAGATGCATGATATCCTTGACATTGTAGTGACATTATATAGGGAGGAGACACAAATACAGACAATGAGGACATCATTTTGTCTCTCACTTCACATAAATCACTGCACAGTAACTCAGAGTATAGTCTTTGGTGGTATTTTTAACCTGCCTGAACTTTTCACTCAAAATCTGTGTTCAAAGACAGTAGGCACTTAGGGATGCATATCGTTGACTTTTTTACGATACCGATACCACTGAACGATACCGATACTCAACCGATACATATCGTGATACTTTGAAAATGTATCATCCCACAATTACTCCCATGAAGCGCTTTACGATATAGTTAACATGTCAAATTAATATTACATTTAATTGTGGGACTTCTTGGACCTTTTAGTTCTGAACAAACAATGAAAAATACATACAAAATATGAAGAAAACCGATTATGGAATATCTTTTATAACACCTGCCATCAGGTGTGCCGCGGGAATAGCACATCTTGTCAATGCAAACAGACCGTTATAGCACCGTTATAATTCATGTTAAACCTGAGATTCGACTAGAGAACAAATACATAATAGAATAATGCTCATGAGATCTCGGCATTGCACAAACAAACAGATCGCATCTTTAAAATCAACATTTTCCTTCACTGGTGAGAGAAAACAAATCCCATCACAGTTCATTTGTGGGACTTACCTTTCTAGTATTGAACAAACAATGAAAAAGACATAAAATATGAAGAAAAACGATTATGCAATCTAATTTATAACACCCGCCATCACGGGCCACGGACTCACTTTTTTTTTATTTTTTTTTTAAAAGTATCGAAACCGGATCTGATTTCGGTACGGTATACCGTAGCCACCAGTAACCGGTATTTCAGTAATACCGGATACCGGTATGCATCCCTGGGCACAATGGATGTCTTTTGTGTGCCTTGTGCATGTTCAGCCAAACGTATAATACTTTCTAATGAATATCTACCTTCAGCTACTCATCACACTGTGACACAACGTATATTAGTATACCATTCATCCAAGTCAGTTTACCAAGATCACACAATATATTGTTTTGGCAAAGAAAAGTGTCCCAAACCAGCATTTATTACCGATAAAGATCTTTCTCACAGATATTTTTTTAATGTAACAGAAGGCAGTTTTCATGCACCACTATCCTAATCTGCTGACGTTGCTCTACTGTCGTCGATGGCAGCCATTTACTCCTCTAAATGTCTCCATACTGCATTCTTGTTTATACAATTAAACCTGAAATGTCCAATTCCTTCATTACACCGTTAACACCTTAGGGTTCGAACAACAGCACTAGAGCATAAAAGTGAGGAGAGCCCAGCTTGGTAAAGTACAATTATTTCACACTTGCTCGAGAATCCTAAAATATATTTGGGAATTTGAAGTGTACAACCAACTTCTACGCCCGTGTTACCTTCACGATAACAAGCACTTTATATGATTAAGGTGACTTTGCCCACGCTGAGTCCTAACTGCATTCCCGACCTCACCTGTTGGATCGGTGTGTGTGATAGCAGTCATCATTAAGCCCAGGGATCCTTCGTGCTATTTAGAGGAGCTTGTTAAAGAACCATCACTCACTGGGGAAAGTGCTGCAATGCAGGAGGAATCATTTGGCTGCGAATGTATTTCCCTGACTGCAAGAGCTACATTTTGGATAAATTAGCTGCCTAAGCTTCACTGATTTCGTATATTTGCAATGTAGGAACAGATGGCATATTTTACTATTTTACCACCAGAGGAGTGTTGTTGATATCTAAATCTAAATAATTCCATCGGGTGAGGGCTCTTTTCCCTAAGTGGAGATGAGAAGAAAAGCAGCCATTTGAAAAAAAGTCAATTTTCTTTCGTTTAAAACTTTGTTAAACTCATATTCATCTTGCTCCGTCCTTACATTTTGCACAGTCACCGCAGATGTCCACGGACAAAGAAAGCAAACGCTGACAACCATAAAGTAAACAAGTTCACTGATGTAGCGGCAACTTTTGGCAGACACGTATGCTTGCCTTACAGGGAAAACAGCTTTGTACAGAAGCCCAAGCATATGGCCGGTTCGTGTTTCAACAACAAGATGCCGTGTCACCTTGCTAGCCACCTGTAGCCCGTGACCAGCGGAGACCAAAAGGGGGATTTAAGGAGCATACACAGGCGGACATACATATTTGCCTCTGCTTCCATTATCACAAAGGCCATATGCTTATCTTGTTGACCTTTGAGGTGTCTGACGGCATGTCACACACTCCGTCGCCGTGGCCAGGCAAGCGTGAAGAGGAACCGATGGGGGTCAAGAACACAAAAGCTTTTGAAAAGCAGCCTTTAAGTCTCGCGCCCTTGCTCCCTCCGCCGCCTTTTTTCCTTCGTCCCTGCTCTCCTCTATCCGTCACTTCTTTTCTAATGCCGTGCACGTCCCAACAAGCGACAGCGATTTGCATGATGTGATCGGCCTCTGCCTTCCTGCAGCTCTTTAGAAGTGAGCACGTGTGCTCGCGTCTGCATGTGGTTGTCTGTATCTGTGTGTGTGTGTGTGTAAGTGTCAGTGTGTGCGGGCCGACTGCCAGCCAGCCAGTTTAAGCTGCAGGAGTAAAAAAAGGGCTGTGAGCCTATAGATATCTCACAGAGCAATCAGGGAAATATGCTCAAATACGTGACAGGCGAGCCGCGTCACTTGGCATGCATCTTTAATTCTGTGTGAGCTTTGGGTTTGTACTGTAGCATTACTCAGTTAAGGAGATGTGTTTGTGGGAGGAAACGAGGCCAGGTTTGCACACACATCCACACTTGACTCATCAAGTGAGGAGAGATATAATCAGCAAAGCCGGTCTCAGCTTTCAAGGGCATTTTGCAGATATCAAAAAGAAGAAAGCCCAAAAGGTAAACATCCACACAAGTTATTCCTTAAATTTCAGACGTCTACATGATGTGGCTTTTTTTCCTCAGCTACTGTTATTGCTAAATGATGAAAGCAAGCGAGCTGGAACCGTTCTCCAGATAAAAAATGTAATCACAAGTAAAACTGCATTTTCCCCCCATTAAAGAGGGCCAATTTCTCCCGTGATACATGGAGAATGCCACACAGTAATAGCACTACATGCATGCCATTACCAGTGCATGTGACAGAGATCAGTGCGGAGATAGGTAATGAGAGTGAGCCGTAAAAACAATCAGTCGAGGTTGCACCGGCGTTAATTAAACTGATGAAAATACGATGTATGAGTCGCCCAGGAGAGCAGAAAACAATGCTATAGGTGCTAATTAAATATGTCAAATCTGTTAGTCTGCTTTGCACCAGCAAATGAGCATCCACGTGCACTTTTTTTGGGAGTCCCTGAACACAACATTTGTATTGATTAGTATGCAAAATATGACTCCAGAGCAGCATTTTCTCAATTAAATGACAATTGCTCGTTCTGCGTTCATCACTTAAGCCTGGGGTCTTTTGGGTTGTAAATGATCGCCGTTTATCACATCATTTAGTGTGAATGCTGACACAGCATTCCCACTATCTGTTATGCTACGCACAAAATTATTTATTATTCCGCTGGGTTATTTTGCACCTCTTCTTCTCCCACATTCCACATCACAGAAACTCCGTTCAAACATCAAAATGTTCAGCTCGGTCAGGAATCGATGGCTATTACTTTTCTTATTGATAACTTTAATAATTCCAGAGATACATCCCATATTTCATCACATTTTTAACATGGAAGTCAATGGAGAAACTCTTCAGACTTGAACAATCTTCATGCAACTTCAACTGCTAACTGTTCCTTCATACTTTCACTCAGAAACCTCATTCCAACTTTAAAATGTTACACATCTTTCTGACATTATTCGTCTAGCAGAACTTTTAAATCTGATACCTACTTTTAGAGATATTAAACATTGTTCAGACCTTGGGAAGGAGGCCTTCTTCAGATTTTAGAGGGCCTGATGTCACAGCTAGAGTGGAGGACAGATTTAATTTTGCCTTCATATTTTCTTTTAGACCTGCCATAATTCCCAAACCCTACATTCCTGAGACATAATTGTTCATGAGTAACGTAGGAAAACATCTCGTAGCTTGAACATTTTAAAAAAAATTAAGCAAAATAATTAAACAAAATGCCTCTTGAGGGCATGAAGTGACAACAACTTTCAACATGTCTCCATTAAACCCCATTGTAAGTTCAGTCTCATCTTTCCCCACCACAGCAGCCGCACACCTTTAGTTAATCTGCCAAAAAGGCCACATTATTAACCCGAAAGTACACAAAAAGTACACTTCAGATGCTCAAGTTCCTTGACATCCTTCACGCTTTGAAATGTCATCTGTTACGGTTCTTCAACAAAACATTCACATGTAAGAGGTTTATCTCTCATTCAGAACAATGGAAATGCTCTCCTCTCACTGATTACTGCACATCACCATGGAAACCTTTGATCTCTGGACACGTCGTTAGCTCAAATATAAACACCTGTGTCATGGAACACGATGATGTCATAACTCATGCTCAGAGCAGCAGACTTCAGATGATGGTTAATGGTCCTGCCCTCAACAGCTCTACGTCAATTATGGTGTGTCATCATATGCCGTTTATATGGAAATCCCTCGCCATAAAAGACAATGTCGCTATAAATAGTTATTTAAAAAAGTTTGCAATAGTCATAAAGACCATTACAAATGTGGCACAAGCTTTAAAAAGGAACAACCTTTTGAAAAGCTTTTGCTTCATTTGTAATGGTCCTTATGACTATTGCAAACGTTCAGGTTGAGGCTCTATGGCAGGGGTCTGCAACCTTTTTGACCAAAGGAGCCACAACTCTTTTCCACCAAAAGATTTGAAAAAAAAAAGACCGATGATGTCATCACATTTCGCATGACGTCATGGCTGATGACGTCAAGGCTGATAACGTTGTCACTGATGAAGACATCCCATTCTATTAAGCTTTTAAAATGACATCACCGATGCAGACTGTGATGACATCATCGGCAATGACATCATCGGCAATGTCATGCAGAATGCAATGACATCATCGGTGACATCGCAGAGCCTCTCCAGAAAGTTTGCAAATAGACCCCCCGTACCTCCACAGAGTTTACGTTTTTTGATGATGCCGAGCAAACGCAGACAAGCCGCTCGCCCCGTGCGCAGACGCATGAGACCTCAGAAGACCTCAGAAGAAATCCCTGGCTGCTCGCAGACGCAAGAGAGTGGTCCGACGCAGACGCTAAGCAACGACAGGAAACATGTAGTACAAGCTTTTAAAAAGGTTTTCCTTTTTAAAAGCTTTTGCTGCATTTGTAATGGTCTTTATGACTATTGCAAACTTTTTTAAATAAATACATATATATTTTTTCCTTTCAAAAAAATGTGTGGAAAAGGGTTATGGCTACTTTGTTCAAAAAGGTTGCAGACCCCTGCCATAGGGCCTCAACCTGAAAGTTTGCAATAGTCATAAGGAACATTAAAAATGTAACACAAGCTTTTAAAAAGGCACAACCTTTTTAATAGCTTGAACTACATGTTTCCTGTCTTTGCTTAGCGTCTGCGTCGGACCACTCTCTTGCGTCTGCGAGCAGCCAGGGACTTCTTCTGAGGTCTCCTGCGTCTGCGCACGGGGCGAGCGGCTTGTCTGCGTTTGCTTGGCATTGTCAAAAAACGTAAACTCTGTGGAGGAACAGGGGGGTCTATTTGCAAACTTTCAGAAGAGGCTCTATGATGTCACCGATGATGTCACCATATTCCGCATGACATCATGGCTGATGACGTCAAGGCTGATAACGTTGTCACTGATGAAGACATCCCATTCTATTAAGCTTTTAAAATGACATCACCGATGCAGACTGTGATGACATCATCGGCAATGTCATGCTGAATGCAATGACATCATCGGTGACATCACAGAGCCTCTCCAGAAAGTTTGCAAATAGACCCCCGTTCCTCCACAGAGTTTACGTTTTTTGACGATGCCAAGCAAACGCAGACAAGCCGCTCGCCCCGTGCGCAGACGCAGGAGACCTCAGAAGACAGGAAACATGTAGTTCAAGCTTTTAAAAAGGTTGTGCCTTTTTAAAAGCTTGAGTTACATTTTTAATGGTCCTTATGACTATTGCAAACTTTCAGGTTGAGGCCCTATGGCAGGGGTCTGCAACTTTTTTGAACAAGGTAGCCATAACCCTTTTCCACAAAAAAAAATTGAAAGGAAAAAATATATATATATTTATTTTAAAAAGTTTGCAATAGTCATAAAGACCATTACAAATGCAGCACAAGCTTTTAAAAAGGAAAGCCTTTTTAAAAGCTTGTACTACATGTTTCCTGTCGTTGCTTAGCGTCTGCGTCGGACCACTCTCTTGCGTTTGCGAGCAGCCAGGGACTTCTTCTGAGGTCTCCTGCGTCTGCGCACGGGGCGAGCGGCTTGTCTGCGTTTGCTTGGCATCGTCAAAAAACGTAAACTCTGTGGAGGAACAGGGGGGTCTATTTGTAAACTTTCAGAAGAGGCTCTATGATGTCACCGATGATGTCATCACATTCCGCATGACATCATGGCTGATGACGTCAAGGCTGATAACGTTGTCACTGATGAAGACATCCCATTCTATTAAGCTTTTAAAATGACATCACCGATGCAGACTGTGATGACATCATCGACAATGACATCATCGGCAATGTCATGCAGAATGCAATGACATCATCGGTGACATCACAGAACCTCTCCAGAAAGTTTGCAAATAGACCCCCGTTCCTCCACAGAGTTTACGTTTTTTGACGATGCCAAGCAAACGCAGACAAGCCGCTCGCCCCGTGCGCAGACGCAGGAGACCTCAGAAGAAGTCCCTGGCTGCTCGCAGACGCAAGAGAGTGGTCCGACGCAGACGCTAAGCAACGACAGGAAACATGTAGTTCAAGCTTTTAAAAAGGTTATGCCTTTTTAAAAGCTTGTGCTACATTTTTAATGGTCCTTATGACTATTGCAAACGTTCAGGTTGAGGCTCTATGGCAGGGGTCTGCAATATTTTTGACCAAAGGAGCCATAACCCTTTTCCGCAAATCTTTTTTAAAAACATTTTTTTTATTTAAAAAACTTTGCAATAGTCATAAAGACCATTACAAATGGAGCACAAGCTTTTAAAAAGGCACAACCTTTTTAAAAGCTTGTACTACATGTTTCCCGTCGTTGCTTAGCGTCTGCGTCGGACCACTCTCTTGCGTCTGCGAGCAGCCAGGGACTTCTTCTGAGGTCTCCTGCGTCTGCGCACGGGGCGAGCGGCTTGTCTGCGTTTGCTTGGCATCGTCAAAAAATGTAAACTCTGTGGAGGAATGGGGGGTCTATTTGCAAACTTTCAGAAGAGGCTCTATGATGTCACCGATGATGTCATCACATTCCGCATGACATCATGGCTGATGACGTCAAGGCTGATAACGTTGTCACTGATGAAGACATCCCATTCTATTAAGCTTTTAAAATGACATCACCGATGCAGACTGTGATGACATCATCGGCAATGACATCATCGGAAATGTCATGCAGAATGCAATGACATCATCGGTGACATCACAGAACCTCTCCAGAAAGTTTGCAAATAGACCCCCGTTCCTCCACAGAGTTTACGTTTTTTGACAATGCCAAGCAAACGCAGACAAGCCGCTCGCCCCGTGCGCAGACGCAGGAGACCTCAGAAGAAGTCCCTGGCTGCTCGCAGACGCAAGAGAGTGGTCCGACGCAGACGCTAAGCAACGACAGGAAACATGTAGTTCAAGCTTTTAAAAAGGTTATGCCTTTTTAAAAGCTTGTGCTACATTTTTAATGGTCCTTATGACTATTGCAAACGTTCAGGTTGAGGCTCTATGGCAGGGGTCTGCAATCTTTTTGACCAAAGGAGCCATAACCCTTTTCCACAAATCTTTTAAAAAATATATATATTTATTTAAAAAACTTTGCAATAGTCATAAAGACCATTACAAATAGAGCACAAGCTTTTAAAAAGGCACAACCTTTTTAAAAGCTTGTACTACATGTTTCCCGTCGTTGCTTAGCGTCTGCGTCGGACCACTCTCTTGCGTCTGCGAGCAGCCAGGGACTTCTTCTGAGGTCTCCTGCGTCTGCGCACGGGGCGAGCGGCTTGTCTGCGTTTGCTTGGCATCGTCAAAAAACGTAAACTCTGTGGAGGAATGGGGGGTCTATTTGCAAACTTTCAGAAGAGGCTCTATGATGTCACCGATGATGTCATCACATTCCGCATGACATCATGGCTGATGACGTCAAGGCTGATAACGTTGTCACTGATGAAGACATCCCATTCTATTAAGCTTTTAAAATGACATCACCGATGCAGACTGTGATGACATCATCGACAATGACATCATCGGCAATGTCATGCAGAATGCAATGACATCATCGGTGACATCACAGAACCTCTCCAGAAAGTTTGCAAATAGACCCCCGTTCCTCCACAGAGTTTACGTTTTTTGACGATGCCAAGCAAACGCAGACAAGCCGCTCGCCCCGTGCGCAGACGCAGGAGACCTCAGAAGAAGTCCCTGGCTGCTCGCAGACGCAAGAGAGTGGTCCGACGCAGACGCTAAGCAACGACAGGAAACATGTAGTTCAAGCTTTTAAAAAGGTTATGCCTTTTTAAAAGCTTGTGCTACATTTTTAATGGTCCTTATGACTATTGCAAACGTTCAGGTTGAGGCTCTATGGCAGGGGTCTGCAATATTTTTGACCAAAGGAGCCATAACCCTTTTCCGCAAATCTTTTTTAAAAACATTTTTTTTATTTAAAAAACTTTGCAATAGTCATAAAGACCATTACAAATGGAGCACAAGCTTTTAAAAAGGCACAACCTTTTTAAAAGCTTGTACTACATGTTTCCCGTCGTTGCTTAGCGTCTGCGTCGGACCACTCTCTTGCGTCTGCGAGCAGCCAGGGACTTCTTCTGAGGTCTCCTGCGTCTGCGCACGGGGCGAGCGGCTTGTCTGCGTTTGCTTGGCATCGTCAAAAAATGTAAACTCTGTGGAGGAATGGGGGGTCTATTTGCAAACTTTCAGAAGAGGCTCTATGATGTCACCGATGATGTCATCACATTCCGCATGACATCATGGCTGATGACGTCAAGGCTGATAACGTTGTCACTGATGAAGACATCCCATTCTATTAAGCTTTTAAAATGACATCACCGATGCAGACTGTGATGACATCATCGGCAATGACATCATCGGAAATGTCATGCAGAATGCAATGACATCATCGGTGACATCACAGAACCTCTCCAGAAAGTTTGCAAATAGACCCCCGTTCCTCCACAGAGTTTACGTTTTTTGACAATGCCAAGCAAACGCAGACAAGCCGCTCGCCCCGTGCGCAGACGCAGGAGACCTCAGAAGAAGTCCCTGGCTGCTCGCAGACGCAAGAGAGTGGTCCGACGCAGACGCTAAGCAACGACAGGAAACATGTAGTTCAAGCTTTTAAAAAGGTTATGCCTTTTTAAAAGCTTGTGCTACATTTTTAATGGTCCTTATGACTATTGCAAACGTTCAGGTTGAGGCTCTATGGCAGGGGTCTGCAATCTTTTTGACCAAAGGAGCCATAACCCTTTTCCACAAATCTTTTAAAAAATATATATATTTATTTAAAAAACTTTGCAATAGTCATAAAGACCATTACAAATAGAGCACAAGCTTTTAAAAAGGCACAACCTTTTTAAAAGCTTGTACTACATGTTTCCCGTCGTTGCTTAGCGTCTGCGTCGGACCACTCTCTTGCGTCTGCGAGCAGCCAGGGACTTCTTCTGAGGTCTCCTGCGTCTGCGCACGGGGCGAGCGGCTTGTCTGCGTTTGCTTGGCATCGTCAAAAAACGTAAACTCTGTGGAGGAATGGGGGGTCTATTTGCAAACTTTCAGAAGAGGCTCTATGATGTCACCGATGATGTCATCACATTCCGCATGACATCATGGCTGATGACGTCAAGGCTGATAACGTTGTCACTGATGAAGACATCCCATTCTATTAAGCTTTTAAAATGACATCACCGATGCAGACTGTGATGACATCATCGGCAATGACATCATCGGAAATGTCATGCAGAATGCAATGACATCATCGGTGACATCACAGAACCTCTCCAGAAAGTTTGCAAATAGACCCCCGTTCCTCCACAGAGTTTACGTTTTTTGACAATGCCAAGCAAACGCAGACAAGCCGCTCGCCCCGTGCGCAGACGCAGGAGACCTCAGAAGAAGTCCCTGGCTGCTCGCAGACGCAAGAGAGTGGTCCGACGCAGACGCTAAGCAACGACAGGAAACATGTAGTTCAAGCTTTTAAAAAGGTTATGCCTTTTTAAAAGCTTGTGCTACATTTTTAATGGTCCTTATGACTATTGCAAACTTTCAGGTTGAGGCTCTATGGCAGGGGTCTGCAACCTTTTTGAACAAAGTAGCCATAACCCTTTTCCACCAATTTTTTTGAAAAGAAACAAATATATATATTTAATTTAAAAAGTATGCAATAGTCATAAAGAACATTACAAATGCAGCACAAGCTTTTAAAAAGGAAAAGCTTTTTAAAAGCTTGTACTACATGTTTCCTGTCGTTGCTTAGCGTCTGCGTCGGACCACTCTCTTGCGTCTGCGAGAAGCCAGGGACTTCTTCTGAGGTCTCCTGCGTCTGCGCACGGGGCGAGCGGCTTGTCTGCGTTTGCTTGGCATCGTCAAAAAACTTAAACTCTGTGGAGGAACAGGGGGGTCTATTTGCAAACTTTTAGAAGAGGCTCTATGATGTCACCGATGATGTCATCACATTCCGCATGACATCATGGCTGATGACGTCAAGGCTGATAACGTTGTCACTGATGAAGACATCCCATTCTATTAAGCTTTTAAAATGACATAATAATAATAATAATAATAATAATAATAATAATAATAATAATAATAAATGGGAGTTATATAGCGCTTTTCTAGACCCAAAGACGCTTTTCTAGACCCAAAGACGCAAAGACGCTTTTCTAGACCCAAAGACCCAAAGACGCTTTTCTAGACCCAAAGACCCAAAGACGCTTTTCTAGACCCAAAGACCCAAAGACGCAGGGTTCTGCAACTTTTTTGACCAAATGAGCCATAACCCTTTTCCACACATTTTTGAGAAAAATAAAAAATATATACTGTATATTTATTTTAAAAAGTTTGCAATAGTCATAAAGACCATTACAAATGCAGACGCTAACCAACGACAGGAAACATATAGTACAAGCTTTTTTTTTCTTTTTTAACTCCTATAAAAATGTTCAAAAAGTGCTCAAACTTCACATGTGTGATAACAGTCCAGCAGTGAAGACATCTACGGGACAGTTTTGAGATTTCTTCAAATGCTGTTGCCATGGCAACACAATGCTCGCCATGAAACACGGTTTTCCAATAACTTCAGTGAAGATGCTCCAAACGGCCCAAAACTTCACAGGTTTGGTAACGATGCAGCCATCAACGCATCTAAGCGTATTATGGGATGTCATCAAATGCCGTTGCCATGGCAACATCTCATTCGCCATCAAGTTAGTTCAAAAGTTTGCAGTTCAAATATTCTGCTGCTTTTTCAAGCTTTTTTTACTTTCTTTTCTTCTCTCATCACACATTCAAGCCCCCAGTGTGCATGTATCATTTCAATTTCACACTTCACTTTCTTCTTACACATTACATTTCAGCATAGCAGTTTCGCGTCAGCTTTTCAGCATAAAGCATTCCCACTAGCAATTTCTTCAGGAATTGCATTCTCTAGTTTATCATCTTAAGGCCCGGACACACCAGGCCGATTATCGGCGTCGGTGTTATTCGGACGACGAAGCGTGCCCTGTCGCCCAAACTCAAATTTGGTGTGTCCCGCACCGGCGGCCGTGACACGCCTTATTTGGCCTTTCATGGCCGACGCATGGCCGATTCAACATGTTGACTCGGCCATGCGTCGGGTCGGGCAGTCGGGCCAAATAAATCACTCTGATTGGCTGTTCAGCTAGCGAATCAGTGCATGAGAAGCGAAACGTAAGTGAGGGTGGTAAACAAACGCTTTAAGAAGGCAAAAAGAAGGTCTTCCGCAAGCAACACTCCAATGGCTGATAGCTCCAGTACCGCACGAGACATGTTTTTGATGGACGAGAGTGAAAATGGAACGCACACGCTATTTGTTGTTTGTTTGTATGACGGAGTCTGTTCTTCTTCTCTGTCTTCCAGTTGTTGCCTCTTTTGAATGACGAATACACACTACCGCCACCTGCTGGTAAGGAGAGTTATTGCCACTCACACATGCGCAGTTCGTACGTGCTACTTGGCCGTCGGCTAAAGTCTTTGCGGTGTGTTCCAGTGCGACTGTTGGCCAAGAAGCAGGAGACGTGAGGCGACACAACAGTCGTGTTCCGTCGGGACGTGTTCTTTGGTGTCAGTTTGGTGTGTCAGGGCCTTTATACTATATATTTCCATCTTCCTGTCTTTGTGTTCATGTAGGGAAAAAGTATGGAAGAGATGAGGAATATAAGTGAATTCCCAAGATACTACAAGTCTCACTTTGGTGGGAGGCTGAAGGAGGATGGTGTGAGGTCAAGGTCTGTGGTGTGAGGTGGCCGCCAGCACGTGGCCTCAGCACGTTGCACGCTCCCCAAGGCAGAGCTAACACTCCGCAAAAGGAGACACGGAAGGAGGAAACAGAAAGAATCGGAAGGAGAGGGGGGGGCAGAGAGAAGAGTGGATCTACTGTAAAAGAGTCGTGGAGTCCCCCGCTTTCTCCCTTTCCCTCTCTTTCTGTCGCATCCCCCCACTGGCTTCACATAGCCGGGGTTATTCCGCTGGCACCGACGCCTCCCTCCTCTAAGCAGCAGACAGAGGGACCACATGGCGTGAGGACATACAGCGTTAGCAAGTAATTAAGAAGATATCACATACATAGTGTTCATTCTGCTAATTGATTCACTGACTTAATTGACTCCCGATGAATTTATAATGACAGCAGCTGTCACATTTTCAGTTTAAATGAACTCTCCGAGAGGCTTTATCCGGAAGTCAGTCTGGATGGCATTATTAAAATACTCCGTACACTGGAGTGTTATGACAGCAATGTAAAGCTAATCATGCTAATTCATGGCTGTCGCACCGAGATAGACTAATGTATTGTTCATTCTTACAAACTATTTATTTGCTTTTGTTTTTAAGTTATTATTCTGTTTTTGTTCTAGGGCCAAATCTTTTTCAGAAATGCTTTTTCCATTTCTTTTATATACTCTTTTGTCCCTGTCGTACTCAATACTGACCATATTTTGTGTCCAACAATGCTTAAGGCTGAACATTGTGTCAACAATCACTTTTTGGATGATCATTGTTTGCAGTCCTTCAAGCACACTCGCTTTGATTAAATCAGAAAACAGCCAAACACCGAAAAGGGTCAATGGTGCATTCACATGCTCCTTGGACGGTCCCAATCCCCGAAATTTGGATATTGTTCTCGTATTGATCTTGTAATCATTCATTTCTAATGTGGAATCGACATGGCCAATACATAGAGGATTTGTTGTTGTATTTCCAGCCACACTTCACAATGTAAAGGCCCAGATACACCGGCCCGAAATCGGCAGTAAATGGGAGTCGGGCCGAACATAAGCGTGGGCACGCCCTATTCGGAGTGGTGTGCGCCGCACCGTCGGGTCTTTTCTGCTGACCTGACGCCTTTTCTTGCAGATTCAACATGTTGAATCGGCGTCAGGAACACCACCGGAAGTCGGACAAAGGGATAACACTGATTGGCTGTTCAGCTAGCGAATCAGTGCATGAGAAGCATTAACGGAAGTGAGGGAGGTAAACAAATGATTTCAAATGGAAGATGGAACACACACGGACGGCTATTTCACCTCATCGGTTTATAGAGCTCCTGTTCGTTCATGTTTTCAATGGACGAGAGTGAAAATGGAAAGAACAACGCTATTTGTTGTTTGTTTATATCACGGAGTCTGTTCTTCTTCTCTGTCTTCCGGTTGTTCCGGTTGTTGCCTCTTTTGAATGATGAATACACACTACCGCCGCCTGCTGGTCAGGAGAGTTATTGCCACTCACGCATACGCGCAGTTCATACGTGCTCGGCTCGGATTTGCGGTGTGTTCCAGTGAGCGAAGTCGGCAAAATACACAGGAGAGTCCGGCGACGCAACAGTCGGCGTCGGCGACTTCTCAGGTGACTGGCCGGTGTATCTGGGCCTTAAAAGGACAATTTAAGTTGAGTTCGGACTTGGTTAGTCCTTTGCCGACACTCAACCCTTCCAAAGAGTTTCATGAAAATTAGTAGTATAGCCGCAATCATGCATACAGACAACCCAACAGACGGAAAAACCAAGTGGAAAATATTACTTCTTCGGCGGAGGTAAAAATCATAAAAGTAGTTGAATCTGTAGACCCATAGTCAGCGTGGCAAACCACAACACCCTCTCATAGTCGACTCTGAGCCTCCTAAGCCCCTGAAAAATGGACCAAAGGTTGTGTCAAGAGGGATTATTGGCTCAAAAAAGGGAAAAGAGAGCACAAATGTGAATGTCATTGCAAAAGTAGGTTGAGCAAGTCAAAAATAGCTTCAAAGGCCCCAGACTTGAGAACAAAATCCCAAGAGTATGTCTTCTGAGGTGAGAAAAAAGAGACTCCAATGAAGGCTTCTGCACGTTGAACATTCCTGATGCTTGCTTGGCAATATGTTATGCATGTACTGTATGGGTTTACAGTAAACAGCACGTTCCTGGTGAACAAAGGTGGACTTGTGTTGATATTTATTACTTTGTAGAATGCATTATAACTCAGATTCTTTTTTAAAACAATTTTCTCTTTTTCCTTTTGTTGACATTCTTAAAATACATCCTGCATCGAACCAATGCAATGGTGTAAAGAAAAGAGTTAACCTCGCTCAGAATTATATAAAAGATCCAATTGGTCATTTGTTCCTCTTAAACGATTCATGTCTCTATTGAGTGAAAAACATTCACCAGACCTTAGAACCTGTTCCATGTACCGGTACTTGCTGTAAATGTAAGAAAGCATGATGAAAAGCGTGTGCAAGCATCAAATGGTTTAATTCAATGGACACGAGGGTCAGCATGTGCAGCATCGTCTATTCTTCTCGATATTTCTTTATTCTATTGCGAGTACGTCCACTGTATGGCTCAGAGAGAAGAGTGCCTCCAGCTGCCCTTTATTTAAGATCCTAACAGCGGAGCATGAAAAAGGGCAACGTAGAGCGCTGACGTCCCTGACCAGCCGCTCGACCACCTGTTTGACATTGTGCCCTCTGGATACGAGTACCACTGCAGCTGAGTCTGGAGAGAAAGATAGCGTTGTACAGTATGACGTTATTAGAAATGGATATATACTTTTACACCACTGGAATGCATCCATGCTTATCCATCCTAGCTGCTATCAACATGTATGTGTCATGGTCATGTGATGACTTCAAATACAGCAATCAACTCTCTATATCGTAGTTTTGACAAATACCCCACCATTCCTGCGCTGGATTAAGATTGCTTACTTATTTTTTACAACATATTAAATCCCTGAATTATTCTTATTAGAATTTGGGGACCGTTGCATTTGTAGAATGAAAACAATATAACATAGTCCTTCTTTTCATTAAACAGTCCAAAGCAGGAACAAAATGTCTTCATCTCCAAGTACTACCTATCCTAAAGTACCTTCAAGTACATAATGTATTCTTTAACACCAAACCTTAGAGGTTTTTAATGGTTTCCTGTATGAAATCACTCCTGCTTAATGAATGTTAATGCGATGGAGGGCCCTGCAGACAATAGCAGTGGAGACAATCCCTTGCTTCTCACCTTCAGGAAGTGATGACAGCTGTTATGGCACTCGGTTGCGTCTTGACAGCACTGCTTCTTGATTAAACCGACACTTTAACTAAATAAAAAAGCCCTAGAGAGGAGAGACTTGCATGCCTGTTCGTTGCTTTTAAATTTATTTCTTTGCTTTTTTGAAAAAGGTCAACTCAACACATTTGTCTAACTTCATAATTATGACTCAGTGGAGACAATAGTGTGTGACTACTGCAGCATTATGAATCGTCAGACAGCTAGCCTATCATTAGGCAGAAATGAGCCACTTAAGTGCATTCTTGCTTTGGAGAAAGTTCAAAACCTCATTAATCAGACTAACCACTTCAACTAAAGCTACGATTTGGACCCCCGGAAACAGCACTTTTATGTGGCATTTAATATTTAAAGCTCCTCGGATCATACCATTAAGCTATTGATGTAACAAGGGTCGGTCAGATGCATTGTGTGGATGAAAGAGAAGCAGAATAAAGGGCTGCTGTCCAAATTAGCTTCGACATTTAAATGTGTAATCGTCGCCTTTGTGAGCAGGATCAATCAAATGCTTTGTTATATACATATATGTAATTGTTTTCCCTAAACATCCACCATGCAACATGTGAATCATTAGTTTTTAACCTTCCTTGTCCGCCGTCATGATAATTATCAGATTTGTACGCAATTACAGTAATCACAGTTTGTGAGTTTCTTGTACAAATAGATCAATAATTACTGCAGAACATCCTTAACAATCTTCACTTTTTAAGCTTTTCTTCACTATCAAACCGATCCAGTGATGGTTTTGTGTACATCCATCGTGACATTTCGAACAAGAACTGCTAATAGTTAATTCGGCATACTTTTAATGGTCGCTATTTCGCTGCAAATATTCTTTATCGGAAAAAAATAAAGGCATGGGGTGGTTCAGTTGTCTCAATTTGCCTGAGGGGGGCTCACAGTGTCAGCCTTTGAAAACCTCTGATCTATAGACTGCTACTGCAAGGCATGAAATAACAGAAAGAGACTAATTTTCCATTACTGATCAAAACTGACTTCTGAATTTAATTTCCACGTCTAGTTAGGAGGGTGGGATGCTCCGCTCTTCTCAGGATCTTCCAACAATAAAAAATATTCAACATCATTCCCCCTCTCTGAATGTAACACTTGTGTATTATCGTATTCATTCTTTACAGATATTACTCCGCTCACATCTTCCATTTCGAAACTATCCCAGGAGAAAGCCGCGTTGCGTGATGCATTAAGCGTCTCTCAGTTCTGTCTTTATGAAGGCAGACTTGGGAAAAGTATTTCACCAAACCCCTTCATCAAAACTACATTTTATAACCTCTAAACTTATGTAGGGATTAAATGTCCTCATTTATTTTCAACTTTAGCAGTCATTGCGAGTCGATCTGGATAAAAGTGTCAGCCAAATGCCTTAATGTAATATTAATATGTTCTTTTCCCCAAAAATCGACACTCCGGATTCAGGATCTAGTCCATCATGATAATTATTTAAGTAGTGTTCTTCTATTGGTAAATGAAGTTGGTTAAAATGACAGCCATGTAAATGCTAATTGGAGTTTAATCAGCCTCATCAATCAGGACAGTCCATCATTTAATTCGGCTTCACCTCGGTCGTCCTGTATAGGGGAATTAATGCAGGAGGACGGATGAGGACATTGGGATTCAGCGCATGGGTCTCACAAAGCCCGCTGGAAGTCAGGGCATGGTTCAGCAGACAAACACATATGTCATGTCACAAGTCTATTTGGTGTGCAGTGGAGGAAAGGCCATAAAAATAACCTTTTTAAAGAAAGAAAATTTAGAGCCATCATTCTCAAAGTCGAAAAACAGAGAGAAACCTTATTTTATTTTCCCTCATACTGCAGCGAGTTTAATAAAAAAGAAAGGATTCAATGTCAGTCACATTTCCAGAGGACTGCCTCTTATTCTCTCTCACTGCAAACAAAATCACTTTGATTTAAAACTCTTATATATCATGTATGTGAGGGAAGGCCTCAGTAAGCTTCAAACCAATACTATCTGTCTTAGAAATTACACAACTGCAAATATGTTTTTTTCTATTTGCCTATTGCTGCTTAAATTATGCTTTCATCCACATCACAGGCAGTATGAGAAACATACAGACCTTTTTGAACATTAAACGATGTAACCATGGGCTGCAGTAGCTTAGCAGTTGCTATATGACAGCACGGCGTTGCTAGTTCATTTTCAAAATAAATAAACAAACAATAGCAGTGGGCCAAGCACGTGTCTGTTCATATTGTAGCGTTCACTGCTATTCAAGATCACAGATCACTCGAGCCTTCAATGTCGAAAACGTTCTCATTATTTTCTGGTATTGACGGCCACAGCCACGCTTTACAGAACCAATCAATAGTATAACACTCATTATGACTTTTCTCCACACTCGAACACAACTCCTACCATCTCGTACTCCCTCCACACACACACCGAAAATGTCACAGTCGTGGCACAACATACAATTATGAACCCTGAAAATGAGCATAATTGGGCCCCTATAAGAAAGTTACATTTTAAGAGTCGTATTTTCAGAAGTCAAAATCATATTCCTGAGAAAATTATGATTGTAAATAGTGATTAAAAGCTACTGTATATATTCCACCATTTGCTCCAAGATATAACTATACTGTAATTATAGATATCGCATGCTAGACCTGTTGGGCATTTTCTATCTTGATAACCATTTCTTACACTGAACACTTTGAAATGGCATGCACAGACTTTCCATATCTCACACTTGCCACACATCTGTTTGCCATGTTAACATTGTGTTTACTGTATGTCAGGTGAGAGACTGTAACTGCAGGGTAAAAACAGCAGTGGAAGCACTACTCTTATAATGAAGTGCACAATAACCTTTTTTTTTCTTTTTAACAAATGGACTCACTGTGATCTCACCATGACAGACAGGCCGAAGGTTTCACAGTGTCCTATGTATGGTGACATGAGATAAGAGAATGGAGGCAGCAAACTAACCACCAGAGCTTGTAGCAGATGGATCAATTCAAAGCCTCACACTTCTAAGTGCGTGGAGACAGGCTGCTACAGTGGGCGGTTGCAATTTTGGTTCTCTGCTTTTAAGAACATGTGACAGCGGGGTTCAGTTGAAAGCCATGGTCGTAGGGGGGGGTTGGCTTTCCTGTTGCTAGGACAAAATGAAACGAGACGTGGGGGGGAAAACAGTGATATACCTGCTCACAATTCCACCTCATTAAATCGAAAAACTTGCTTACTGATTGGAAATTCCCACGTCTGCCCGCAGAGAGGCCTTCTTCAAGATTGTAGTCAGTTCTGCGGAGGAGTGGGAACAAACCATTGCCCCGGCGCCACCTCCTTAAATGGTGCGCTCGTTGGTTGTGAAATCAAGAACACGATTCAAATCATTGTTTTGGGTCACAATCTGTCTGCGTTTTGTTTTGTCTTGTCTTTTTCTGTCTTTGATTTCCTGTTTTATTTTGAAAAGTGCTCACCCCCTGTCTTCCCTGTTGCTTTCTGTCTGTGTTCCCTCCTGTCTGATTACCTGATTGTGTTCACCTGGTGCCCCTGTGTTTTCTCCTCCCTCCTCACCTGTCTCTTGTTTCTTTGATTAGTCTTGTGTGTATTTAAGTTCTGGTTTTTCTGTCTTTTTTTGTTAGTTCCTTGTGTGTCTTGACGTTGTTCACGGGGGAAGAGTTCTGTTTTTGTTTCATTTAGCCTTGAAATAAAGGTGTTTTTCTGGGGAATCTGCGTTTGGGTCCTGCCTGCTTCGCTCAACCCTGACAGTTTTGTATCTTCTTTTTTCCGTCACCCACACTTAGGCACGACTCACTAAGGGTGTGTGTGGAGTTCTCTGTGTGACTGAGTAAAACATGAATCACTCGGTTTCGTTCGCGCAGCAGGCTGTCCCGTTTGACCATTTGCGATCTCTCAACGTGGCATCATGGATGTCTGTATGAGACTAATAGCTGCTGTTCCAGTGTTATGCGTAATCAAGATATGGTTGTTGTTGTTTATTAGTTCGGAAAAACTCTGCAAATGCATGATTGGGTCTTGTTATCAACTGGCAAGTCAACAGAAAACCTGCATAGTGGCTTATTGATTACACACAGAACCCAACACACAGGATTACATTCCTGTGAGGAAACCAAGCAGCACTTTGTGTAATTTTAACTATTAAACTAGTCATTCAAAATCATTATTTTCTTAATAAATTACCGAATGAACACACTGTCTTCCTCGAAAGTTTGAAAAAAAATGTTCTTCTTCCTTACTTACTCTCCGTATTTGTAGATAGAAATAGCTTGGTTGAAAAAAACTTAACAAAAAAATATGGTTTAGCAAATTTAAAACGTGGATTTTATTATAGTCTGTGGGTTATTTGCTGTGACTGCCAATCAAATCTGATCAACCCACACATTCCTGATGTTTTAAGGCAGAAACAGAGTTGATGTTGTGTTAATATCTTTATAAGAAAAAATGCTACTTTAACTTTGATTGCAGCTTAGTCATAAACATATAATGGTAAAAGAAGTATTCCAGCAAAACTATGCATTCAAAAGAGTAGAGAATTGAAAGGATGAATACAAAATGAATATGTGAGCAGAATTAATGATCTACCACATAGAAAAATGATCTCTCCGAAATGATACTGACATTTATCCTCGCTGCAATGTCCGTGAAATGCACAATGACCTCACTGTTTTCCTCCTCACCAAACTCAAGAGATGCAATGAGCCTGTTTATATACAGTTTTTATGCAATAGATCCCTCGGACCACTGTTAAAATGTCCATAGTGGTTGTGAAAAAAAGCCCATAAGGAACAAGAGTAGCTGGAGGGTTGTTCTTCTCAATTTTTAAACAGTCTTGGCAGCAGAAATGTTACCATGAAGGTCAAAAGGGCGATGCTGGAGAGCTCAGTTCGAAAATGGGAGCATTCAAGTCAACACACAGATTCACAAGAGACAGCATACAATGTTATTTATTTGCTTAATGGCTATAATCTTTAAATCTGAACGAAATTATGTAAAAACAGTGCTGACTTAAAAGACCAAAAAGGAGTAATACAATCAAAAGTTGTAACCCCAACATTTCGAATGGCAGATCTGTGGAATAATCCTGAATCTGTCCACACAGCAGCGTTAAAAAAATCTTGGAGGTGGGCGTGTCTGAAAGTTTGGGGATTTTTTGCGAGCAACGCGGCCAACAACCAATCACATGAATCTCCTGCCCCCGACATACAAAGCAATAGCAATGTTAAAACGAAGTAAACTGGATATAAAATCCCCAAACAGGCGAAAACCTACCAGTTTCACCCACTGTCTCTGCCACCTCCCTCCATGCCTGGTTCCTCCGGTTTGTATCCCGGTAAGTTATTATCGACTGGTCATAAAGAACCGGGTGATTAACTACCACAATAACTCATTTCTCCTCCATTTTCAGGAATATAGAAAATGAACTGCGGTCTGGCTCTCCCAGCTTGCACGCGATTTCATTGGCTAGCGCTTATACTGTCAGATTTGCATAAACGGGATTTGATTGGTTGACGCTTCCACCTCAGCTTCAAACGTTTCAACATTGCTCAACTTTTGAATCCTGAAAATCCTGGAAATCCTGGAAATCTTCGCTTTGCTTCCCCACAATGCAGTTCGGCGAAAAGCGAGGCAAAGTGACGTCACCCCCATTCAAAGTCAATGGGCAGAAGCGTTGGAAGATTTTTTTAACGCTGCTGTGTGGACGGGCCGTAAATGCTTGAACGGTGATGTGTGCAAAACAGGGTAAAAGCGACTTTAGGAAGGTATTAAAAACTGATGAGTCATAGTAATGCAGAGAGAAGGTGCAATTGTTTTCAATGTCTTCAAACACTCACAAGGATTACCTTAAACATACCCTTTAAGAAGATGAGCTGCCAGCTTTTGAGATGTTAAACATCCTAATAAGAAAGAATGGATCCCTGCTAAGTAGTATAAACACTAGAAATCACAGTCAAACAAACTTTCCCCCTGCTTTTATCCATCCACTCTCAGCCACTGAGCCTTTTTCCATCACGGCGTAGTCTTACCACAAAGCGCAGCGCGATCGATTCGGTCCGGGCCTTTTTCCTGCACTGATCCATTGTGTTCTGTAATAAGTAAGCTTGCATCCTAAGTGGAAAGATATTGTTTCGACCGTTAGTCAAAAGCAGATATTGCTTATGCATGCCTTTAGAACTCTGAAGACGACGCCTACGATGCTGCATTACTTATCATTTGGAAATCAGTTTGAAATAAAGTGTATGCAGATGACTTCATATTGTGTTGTTTCACTGACAAGGCATTTGAAGAAAAATAGGGATTTATTTATGTTCGAAATTGCAATTATTCTGCATCTGGATGCCAAATAGAACACAGTGGTTAGACGCTGAGTCTCGCTGTCTCTTTGCATTAAAGCATGTTGAACTCTAGCTGAACAAAACGGTTAAGGTTAATAAGCCAATGGATTTCAAAGCAAATGTGTTTTTTGTTCTCAGAATGGGAGCTGTCATCGTGGATATCAATGTTGAATGTTTTCCTAATCACCAAGGAGTGTCTGGAAACATAGTGCTTCACCTATAAGTGCAACTGAAGTAGGGAATTACGTCTTCTAGTGCATTTCATCATCTGGAGAGAATGGATGCTGATATTGCAATCAGCATCCACGTTAATGCACTTCAGTGCTTTCAAACACTACAGCTGAATGTTGTCCATGGTGCAATTCTTCCTTTTACATTTTTTTTTCAAATTCCGCTTCCACCAAGGTCGAACTTTTAATTAGACGCGACCCCCCCCCCCCTCCCCCGTCACCATCAATGACGCCAACAAACACTGCCTTCTTTTATATTCCCCCCTCTTTTCATCCTTATCAGAAATCTCCCCTCAATCATTATATCCGCAGAGCCCGGCCCCCTCCGACATCGCCTCTTCACTCAAGCACGATCTTCCCTTTTATGGCTGAGAGAGCAAGAGGGAAACGGAGAGGTGCGACGGGGATGCAAAGAGAGATAGAAGAAAATACAGAGTGAGATCCAAGAGGCCCAAGCCGGCTTTCATTTCCGCCGCTTGGCTATGCAGCTTTGCCCTGCCTCCACGGTTCTGGCACACTCTGCTCCTTCCCCTTGAGAGGCGCATCTAGTCCACAATCTAAGGCCTTGTAATGCAGTCCCATGCCCACAATGATAGATCGCACTACATGTGGGATGGTATTGTCTGCCTCGCTGATAAGCCAGTGGAGTCGGAAGGTGTACGTGCAAAGCGAGTGTGTGTGTTTGTGCGTGTGTCTCTTGTGCACGTTTTGCTGGCTTGTGTACTGACATTAGCATCCCCATGTTTTTTTTTCATGCCGGTGAGAATGAAAGTGTGTGATTTCTTTCTCTCTCTCTCAGCCTTCTCTTACCTCCGCCCACCTACGGGAAACCCAAAATCAAGCCTTCTCGTGTTGTCTGCTTTGCTCTGAGGGCTTGATGTTACTGACAGAGCTGACTCACACATAAGGAAACCTACCAAAAACACTATCACAAGGGTCATCGACACTTCTTTACTGTGTTGAGGAGGCGGTTCTTGGAGGCAAAGTGGTCCCAAGGAAGAATGCACCAATTCACGAACCCAATTTGATTCGGAGAAGACTGAGCAGCAGATCACCGGGCGAATGTCTTGTGGCCCAGGCCTTCACCCATGGTACTTGGATGGGCAAAGCACAAATGGAGAACATGAATCCACCACCCTTTAGGTCTACCGCTCGCTGGGAAAGGCGTTAGGGTTTGTTAGCGGGGCAAAAGGCAAGATGGTGACCTAGGCATGCGTACCCTTGGCATGGCAGGCAGCTATTGTTCAGCTTGGGGACTTTAACTCTCAGAAACATGGAATTGGTTGGTAATCGGGAGGAACTGGTTGGCCAGATAATCAGTGCTGAGGAGGTCGCTATAGTCTGAACCTGGGTGTGAGTGGAGTTCGGAAAGGATAAGGAGAAGGACTTTTGGGCGGCCTTGAGGAAGTTCTCGCACAAAACCTTTCCACTTGTGTAATGTCTGCAAACCTCTATTGTGAATCCAGACTTTTTTCCTTGAAGTCAAATTCTTCGGAGATTGTGTTTTCAAGGTGAATCACATCATTGGAAAGGGAAAGTCTAGGCACAAATATCCTCAATAAACACTTTATTCTGATATCATTGAAAACTAATGGAGGTCCTTGCTCATGTCAAGGATCGTATAATGTATAGGTGACAGTTAATTATGTTGATATCAGTTTGGATAAACAATATGTTTTGGATTCCTCTTTAGCCGGTTCTTGAAGGATCTTTCGACCTTGGCGGGTTATGTTTTTGTTTCTGTGTTTAGTCCTTTCTTTCAGCCTTTTCATAATTCATAATTCTCATTAAAAAAAAAAGTTTGACTTTTGTAACCTTGTTTTTTTCTCTGAGAAACGATGATGTGAGAGCAGGGGATGCTGTCTTTATGCACTCACACAACACACTCTGTAACAGTCTGGCACAGGGAATGAATACCTCGTTTATCAGTACAGCACGCGTGTAAAATGTGCATCTGCGGCTCGTTCCTGTATGATCACTGTATGTGTCTTTGTAGAGTGGGTTGTTGATTTGGGTGTGATGCATTTACGACAGCTTCCTTCCTGCCGCCTCTGCCACTCTGGTTGTTCTGAAGGAAACCTACAGCCTAAATCATGCTGAAGAGCCAGAAACAGATGTTAATTATCTTTCATTTGCCTTTTGTTGTTCCGCTGCCAAGGCTGCACCAAAGAGACTTTTCTGTATTTTATTACCCTCAATAACAATGCAACAATAGGTGTTTAATAGGTTGTTTTGTTTCCTGAGGTGAATTGACAGTTAATGGAAACCAAGTTTTACAATTTACTCTCAAATGCCAATCAATTTCTCTCGAACACTTTAAATGCAGCACAGTTTGATTCCACGTGACGGCACAGATGGATGGAAAGATTACAGTCTGCAGTGTCACTATTTATCTTAGATTAATGGTATACCTAACCTAACCTAATTTTAACCCAACACATAACAACCACTGTGTCCCAATTCAGAGGCTGGGTCCTCCTGAGGACCCAGCCTCGCAGTCCGCGGAAGACCCAGCTTGGGTCCTCCGCGGACTGCGAAATGAGACGGTCTACGGAGCATGTCCTTGTACGTCACCGACAGTTACCCCTACATTTTGCCGCCCCCGTCACCTAGCAACCAGCTGCAGTCACAAGTGCCGGTAATAATTTCTGACACTAGGCAAAATATTTTCAAACTGTTTTCAAAACTGTTTTCAAAACTGTTCAATATGGAGTCAGATCTAGCTGTACTTATTTTGGTGTTATATAATATGTTTAAATTATTTTCCCGAGGTCGCAACAGGCCCCCGTGAAGAGGGCTTCATTCTCCCCGCGTATCTGGATAAATTGCGCAGTCTGCTCCTTGCTCCCTATCAAAACAAAATTGTTGCAGTAAGATTTGTATAACAAAAGCAGTTAAATAAATAAATTTGCTTTATAATGAATCCCAACAATATGAAAACCAAACAGGGTTTAGAAATATGTTCACTTTATATTATTTTATGTTTGTAATATAAAGAAGACATCTCCAATTGCCCGTATATTTAAATACACAAATTAAATAGGTTTACTTTTCTTTCATGTTGTTTACTATTTGGGTGAGTACATTTAAAAACGAATCCAGCTGAAACCGTTGTAGCCGTTGATGGGACGTTACAAGCCTTATTTTTTTTTAAAACTCATTCGTCACCGTCACCCGTTGCATCCTGGGATATGGTAGTCCGCGGAGTGTACATCAGATGTATCCTCTAAATCTGGGGAAAGAAGGCTGCATTTGCGGGCCGCATTCGGAGGAGTCTTGTCTTTTTTTTTAATTGGGACAGCCTTCGTTTGGCGGAAGTGACGTATGCGGACTCCGAATGCATCCTCAGGAGGATGCGGCCGCTGAATTGGGACACAGCTACAATAACCCAACACTAACGAAAGCACGGAGAACTGTCTATAAGATAACTTGAACTAGTTTCCCACCAATCGTCAACTACAAGGACATTTTCAGTGTGGCCCACAAGGATATGCATTGCTATATTTGGAAGTATCTCTAAACTGAATAAAATAACTTTAACAACAAGGACATGAAACAAAATTGTTTGTTAAACATTTAACAAGGACACAAACAACAGCAGTGGATCATCTCCGAGCAGCCCACATGCAATTACAGGAATAACCAGACTTACTTCCAAGCCGTGCCCGTGATATTTAAAGCATTCCTGTACTCATTTGTTGGAAGGTTACCGCTGTGACCTTGTCGCTAATTCAATCTCAGATGACTATCATATTTCAATCACAGTGTATCGGCAGACGGGGGGATAATGAGCAGTGGTAACTGGATTAGTGCGGATACACTGATGTGCTAGATTGGACATGTGGCAGGCCGGTAAATGCATCCATATTGTTTATGAGTGTGGAATATGCAGCAGCATGATCTACGGTGGGCTTTATTAGAAAGCCTGCCATTTGCCACGCACACTTACGTTTTTTATTATTGCTTTGAAACAATCAACAACCTTCGCTTCATAATAAAAGTATTTACAAACACTGACAATTCAGTGATGGCTAGTTTAATGCTTTTACTTTATTTATGTATTTGAGCTATTGTTGTCCTCAAGCTGTTCGGTTTTAATAATTAATATGTTTATCTTAGTGTTGTTATTAGTATTAAAAATGGTAATTGTACGTAGCAGCATATTTTAAATTGATAATCTTGTTGAGTCACCTTAAATGAACCGTTTCCTTTCAATGCTTCTGTTCTTGTTAAAATTATTTCTGTAGTATAAATAAAAAATAATGAACCACAAAGGCGATTGGACGGGGGAAAACAATGTGTCTGATATATAAATACAAATGACTGCATGTCTCAAACACGCTGCGAGGCAAGAATTAACGAGATGTATGTGTCACAATGCGGTCAAAAAGCAGATGCCTACTGTAAAGACACAGAATGAGGGAAGGAGTGTGAGAGCAGGAAAAAGGACGAATCTGGAAAAAAGGAAACAAACAAAAGCAAATAAGGAGCTTCTCGTGTAAAAACGTCTTTCTGGGACTTCACAGTAATTAACTGCCATCAACATCAAAGCTAAAGGAGGGAGGGGAAAACCAAAGTCTGTCACGTCAAACTCGCTGTATAATTTAGCCACACCGTTCCTGAGGAGTTCAGAGAGACGGAAATCTTTGAACATATCAGTAGATCCTAATCACTAACAACACACTGTGTTTTCCCTCTGTTCTCTATATCAGAGAGAAGTGTTTTTTTCTACACCCTTGTTTCATTTTTTAAAATCTACTCAGTTTCAACGCTTTTATTTAAAGTTTTGTGTTTGCAAATTTTCCATGAGCAGCATGATTAAAAGAAGGAGCATATGCATAGGCCACATTTTGTATGCCTGAGTTAGACATGTAATTTACTGTGCATGCTTCGGAAGTTAGTGTTCTCTTTATTCCTCCAACACATCACTGGTATTGCTTCCTGGTATGGAAGTCTGGCAGGGAGAGCGTGGGTCTCCCAGATACAGCCATGCTAATAAAGATGTGGTTAAGTGCTATGGAAAAGCAGGGCTTAGAGTTCTTTGTACACTTAGAAGAGGCCTCTCTCCATGGCTAGCTGCTCTTTGAAGGCTTATGGGCTAAAGTGGAGCTGGTGGTGATGCCAAGCCAATCATCTCCCCGAGTTGTACTCCTGCAGGGAACGCACGGCCACTATCGAGAAAGGGAGGAAACGTCAGGAGGTCACTGGCAGCCACACACACACACACACACACACACACACACACACACACACACACACACACACACACACACACACACACACACACACACACACACACACACACACACACACACACACACACACACACACACACACACACACACACACACCTGAATACACCACAGAATGGGATTTCAGACACAGAAACATTTCTCTGGAGGTTCTGAATGCTCAGTGCTCTATGGACATACAGTATGTGCCACTCCGTCTCTGTGCAAATAATGAAGTGTGCTAAGAGCGGCCTTGTGGCTCTCTTGGAGGTGGATTCAATACATGGCGTCCGAGCTTTTGACCACATCCTTCATTTTTCCACTTAAATAATCTGCAACATTTTACAAACAGCATTCAACCTTGTGTTATTCTAGTTAAATTATATGTTCCCTTTTCAAACAGTGTTTCTTCGTGTTGGACCTTGTTCAAAATGTAATTAGAGTAGTGTCCCTTCCTTTGGCCACAAACTAGGCTTGTACATTTAATTACATATACATAATGAGAAATAATTGTTACAATACCAAAAAAAGGATCATGATAATTCTAGTATGAGTAGCAATAGCTTGAGTCAAATCCAGATACAGTTATTTTGAAAAAAAAGGATTGTACTTCCTGTCGTTGTGTTTTCCCACGTATTTAATTGTCCTTGTTAGTTTCACCTGTTTCCCGTCAGGCCTTCACCACCTGACCTCTTTCACACCTGCACTTCATCCACTCATTAGTTCAGATTTTATTTAAGTCCCGCCTTTCCCTTTGTTGGATTCTTGTTTGTCATTTCATGTGAAGCTCTGTTCTGAATTATACTCAAGAATAAAAGTATTTGTGGGTAAAACAGCCAGTCTAATGCTTTTAGGTCCACAATGCCCCACTTCCTGTGAAATATAACCTATTTTGATCAACATCTTTAGACTATACTATGAGATCTTAAGGTATTTAGTAGTGCCGGACTCCATTGGGATGCACCTGGTGTTCCCATTTCGGTATGAAGTGAGTAATCGGTAGTCAGAAGAAGCTAGTTTGTGGAACTTTGGTGAACTTTGCTTTGTAACTCAATCTTATTGTAAAAATTAACTCCAATACTCAAGAAATGTTTCTAATTTTATTTCCTGCACTTCAGTTTGAAATGTCGAGCAGTGGTTGGAGGGGAAATTGTAATTGTGACAATTGGCTCATGTTGTGCTGTTAATATCCGAGGTTTTACACAATTTCCTCAGTGATCGAATGGTTCAAAGTCATGCATGGGTTCTCACAGCGTGCCGACCTGATCACCAGCTGAGCCTGAAATGACTCGGAACATTACATCTGATAAAGGTTTCACATCCCTTCCATGACTTACGACTGCAAGAGTTCACTGCAGGCTTTTTGAGTCACACGTCAACAATGTCACCGCCGTCGCAGGAACAGAGCAGAACACAATGGCTTCCAGAAAATCGGAAGTAGTGATAGAAAATGAACTCCCGGCTTTGCTTTAGGAACGGAAAATGGAGCATCAGTTGTTTGTTTCATAGCAAAGTTAACATGCTATCACAATACATTGTGGTGTAGCGATGGTACAGGGCAAATTAAGTGATGCTATATATGTTAGCATCAAGCTAGTTGGAATTTGTCTTTTTTGTCAATTGAACATATGGACAAACGCTTAAAAATAATGCTTTTCTGTGCATGCAAAAATACATTAATAAGGAGAAATGATGTACTGTGCATTTTATTTGTATTTCTCAACAAAAAAGGTGTGAAACCTTGGGAGTATTTAAAAAGGAAGGCAGCACAAATTAGTAAAGGCTTTCATCCTTGTTAAGCACAGTTTTAGGGAAGAAATATGTAGAAAACATGCCCACTACTGCTTGCTTGTTATGATTAAATGCTTCTAAAACTGTCTGCATTTTTATCCTCCTCTTATACCAGAACATTTCTCTCCTGAGGAGGCTTAAATATCTTTAACAAAGGCGTAACGCTATGAAGCTCGTCGGTTGTGAAACAGCCACCGAGGGGATGCTGAAAATGTGTTCTTCACTTTAAATCAAGTGCTGGGCTCGGAAAAAATGCAGAGTAGAGAAGAAGTGAAGCCAAGACAATGAAAACCCCGTGAATCCACCCCATACTGGCAACATGTGGGTTTCTGTCAGATATCCCGGCTGATATTAGGAGCTTGTACATTTGATTGAAAGGGTATGCAAATGTTGCTCCTTATTTGCATCATTCTGTCTTGCAGCGAGGGCGCAGACATTGTCATGGGTTTGGATAATGTATTACGGCTTACAAAGCAGAGCTGTGAGCCATCCTGGGATCAGTTCGCCGAGTTGTGATTGTAAATGCTCCCATTTGTCTTGTTTGTTTTTAACCATGGCTGCTTTTCAGAAGTCAAATCTGAGCGGCGGATGAAACCGTAAAGTTGAGATCTCACAGGGTGATTGATAGTCAGGATGAATGATATCGTATGCTGAGGAGAAACTGAGCGCTGATCTCGGACCAGCACTCCCACTCACAATATGCTTCACAAATGTTCTGCAGGCCTCGGCCTCTTAAAATAGAAACACCGTATGCACATGCTGGCAGGATTTTTAATTGCTTCACCATATTTCCTCAATTTTTTTTTTGTATTTACACACTTCCACATAAAAAATGAAATCACATACTTGTATTTCATTGTGTATAAATTACGCTATATTAAACAAAAATGACTGTAGGAGCAAATGTGTGGTTTTATCAGCAAACCTTTGGGTAATGTAGGCTGTATGCTAATCATGTACATATGTTATGCTTTCTACATACTCTTTTTTTCAATGCAGCTCTATTATGATATGAATATTGAGGCTAATATCATTTAGATAATTAAAAACTAATATTGAATTACATACGTGCATAATTGTCGGTTATTATGCGCAGTTCATTTAAATCCTGTGCATGCAGAGCACTGCCACAAAGAATAAGAATAACTATAACTGGAGAGGTAATTATATAATAATTATAATACTTTCATGGAAAATACAGTTTTTATTAAATGAAAATCTTAAGAGAAACTCGTAGCTCAAGGCAAGTCTGCACACACCATCATTTCAGTCTATTTCATATTTCATAATACCACACAATTATTTATTTTGTAATCAAAATGTGGCAGTTTTCTCTGTGAAACATCTAAAAACTAAAAACAAGTATTCTGTCTATCCACACATTGTGGTTATTGTATTGCCTTGTTGTAATACACAAGTTCATTTGCAGGTCAGACACACGCCTGCAGCCAACAATCCCAGAACACTCGTCATAACTCCTGCACTTATGAAGCCGTATGCCTTCTCCGCCGACTTCTCAAAAATGAAGCTGTGTTCCATCAGCTCGGGCCGAACTGGGGAATACTTTTCCGAGAGAAATTACATATTCCTCAGGCGACGCCGTCTTGATTTCCTCTGGGTTTTAAGAAACAAGGGTAAGATGGAACCGAGGGAGGCGGGGGCTGAGGGCAAAATTGAATTACGCCTAATTACCAGAGACATCGATACCAAATTGAGTTGATATGCATCCTTCATGACTTAACTAGATATCAGATAGCAATGCATTGTAACATGAGTTGACGGGGAAAGGTGATACGGAGGCACTTTTGATGATGGGAGTGAGTCCTGAGCTATCAGATCTGTCAAGGCTGCAGCTCTTGGAGTTTGGCAGCGTTCCCAAATCTGGAATTGAGGGGACACAGGGGGAAGGTTGTTGTTATTGTCAGGGGTACCATACCTTGTTGAAACTGTCATGAAGCCAAAATACATCAGAGCACAAGCTGGGGCGGCGTCCTGAATGTCATTTTTAATTGAAAAAATAAATACAAAGTGGCATTGCCCGCGGCTCCATTTCAACCATATCATCACTTTAGTAGCTAGTACGTTGTCGGAATGATTCATCGTCAAATTGTCCGGCGAAAATGGTTTTGGGTGATGCGTATATACTTCCATTTTCGCAAGTCCCTGAAGTATAAACTGTCCTGCCCACAAAAGACAAGTTGTCTGACCCCAGTGCTCACAGTGCGACAGCTGATGATGGACAGCTAAAGTGATACTGTGGGTCATCTTGGTGTTTCAGGGAGCAGTGCGCCGTGGTAATTAGAGAAAGCATCCTACAACCAGAAGGTCGCGGGTTTGATGCCTCTGATGAGCGTTGAGTTGAAATGCCCTGAAAGGAAACACTGACACGCTGCTTGTGGATGACCCTGAACCTTTCACGCCTGCGGTGTGGTGTGCGTTTGCCAGCCCCCGACTGATGGAAGGAGAAAATAGAAGTTGTAATTGCAGTTAATGCAGTTGGCTGCTGAGTGGAGTTGAGGAAACCTAATGGTTGAGTGGTTTGTAGGACATTCAGTTGAAAGCATTTTTTTTTTACTTAACAGCAAGATACATCACTGACTTCTTCCCCTGCCTCGTCTTTTACGAAGCGTATTATTATCCCTCCATTCTCCCCGTTGTTTGAAAGCTAATATTATCCCATGCTACATCATAGCCGTGCAAACAACGATCAATACGCTATGGGAAAACATAATGCCTTTTGAAGAGTGTACAGAAATATACAGAAGCAGATTAAGTTACTCTTGTATTTAAAGGAATGTATTGAGGGGGCTAAGCACTGCATTGTTCTGAAATTATTTTCTAGTTGTCTGACGGTTTGTACACAACAACTTTGACATTTGGCAAAAGTACTTTTTCAGAACCAGTTTTGTATTTGAAAACGTTAGGGTGTGTAGCCATTTACAGCTGCTGGAATCCTCCATTTCCAAAACACTAGACTCTTTTAAACACAAAAATGAACCTGAAAATAAGTATTAAAGCGCCCCTTTCATAAAGCCTTTTTTTCCCTGCTGTGGAAAGAATAAAGGATTTCCGATTTCTCATTTAAATCAAGCGTCAATTGGCCCTCAAGTCAGGAAGACCAAAGGTGTACTGCTCTTGTACTTTTTTTACTTTGAATCCAATATTAATAATATGTATAATCTGCTTTTGCTCCTGGACCCAGAAACAATGAGTTGTACTCCAACGTCCCTACATCACAGAGATTGGCAGACACTCTGAACCAAACACACCAAGCGTAGAGGGGCGAGTTCCGTTTGCACCCCGGGTCTGAACTGTAATTCACCCAAAGCCGGATTAAAAACGCTGGCTCAGGTCAAATGACCGGGCTACCCCGACCACTAAATCAACCGTAACCCTCGCTGGTGAATGGCGCAAATCTCCGTGGACAGAGTTCATATTGGAGAAGGCATGGTGAGGGGTGACAGAAATGTTGGGGGAAATGGCAATGTGAAAAAATATTCATGGCCAATCTTAAAATATGCCGGTCATGTTGAAGCTTTAAAGAGAGTTTGACATTGAGAGGACGCTGGCTGAATTCCATTGAGTGAGTGTGTTGGAGTTCTGTGGCCAAAAGCACACTGCTGTGGTAATGCATTACAGCAACACTCCTGTGTGTGTGTGTGTGTGTGTGTGTGTGTGTGTGTGTGTGTGTGTGTGTGTGTGTGTGTGTGTGTGTGTGTGTGTGTGTGTGTGTGTGTGTGTGTGTGTGTGTGTGTGTGTGTGTGTGTGTGTGTGTGTGTGTGTGTGTGTGTGTGTGTGTGTGTGTGTGTGTGTGTGTGTGTGTGTGTGTGTGTGTGTGTGTGTGTGTGTGTGTGTGTGTGTGTGTGCACTACTGCTTGTTTGCAGACTAACTCCTGCATCCGGGTTCGTTCCCTGGAGCAGGACCAAACTACTGTGCAGCTTTAAGAAGTTGCAACAGGAAGTCCTAAATGCACACAGTTCATGTCACCATGTCAGTGTCTGCACTGCATGGTAGGTGTAGGGAGAGGGATGCACTGAGGGGGCCGCTGACCACCCTGGAGAATGCGTCTAACTTCAAACTGAGTTGTCAGATCGGATTTTTAAGAGTGTTTGTAGCTTTACGGGAAAAGCATTATTGCATTTTTGGAGACATTCTAGGAGGGAGGGGGGACATTTCATGTACGTGTTGCTATTGAGAAGTGACTATTTGTGTCGAGTTCTGTAATTATGAGATTTCTGTGGAGACTAAAATATTTAATGCAGCACACATATCACCTTAAATAATTAACTTTATTTAATGTTTACAATCAATTATTAACATTAGGCTGTGGACGTGCTCCAGTTTGGTTGGACCATTTGCATGTCAACCTAAAAACACAGTTAAAAGCTAATTCAATCAATCTTTGGGTTCTTTCTTGGCTCCCAAATAGATTTCCCCAGCACTAGATTTATTTGACACTGTACAAACGTTATTCGAACAATTAACCAATCTAAAAAACGAAACAGTACAACCTGGTCTAAACAATTCGTTTAAACTGATTTTCTTGTTGTTCTCTTCCTCTGCTCTACTCCCACCCAGGTGTTTAGAAGTGTTTCAGATCCAGAGGGTCACACACTGAATACTGCCAAGTCACACCCAGCAACAACACTCCACAGAGAAATACACACACACTTAAGTGTTTCACAAGGAGCCTTTGTCTCTGTCCAAATGCTTCATCACCCAGGTGGGCACAGACACAGATAACAAAAAGCGGCACCATATCAAAACAAGGCCGTGCCCTGCGGTTAGTGTTTTCCGCACAGGTTTTTTCTTCGAGGCGTTTAAAAGCCACCGGGTATTATTTGTAATGACTGTTTATTGAGACTAATCTGCCACCTTAATCAAAGGGACCTTTGCAATCTGTGCGCCTGGCACCTTTTTTTCTGTTTATGCTGCTGGCTGTTCACATCAAGCCTAAAAAGGAATACATCAGCCAAATGCATTTCTGATCACGCACAACACTGGATCAGCATAATAAGAGTCCGAAATTAATTGTGTCCAAATGATTTGCCCTCAACTTTCCTTAAGGTCATCCACAGGCTTAGATAGGACACAAGAGGAGAGCATTTATTTGTGAGCCATTGGGTGACTCATGAACTCACTGTTGCTGTGCAGGAGGACACAGCAAATTGGTATGCTTTGAAGGTCCAACTCTGTATTTGAGTATCTTTTTTGATCTGCTAAAAAAAGACAGAAATGTAGAAACAATTGACTGAGAATGTAAGCTAAAGACTTTCGATTAAAGCCTCATAATGGGGAAATATGTCACTGTGGGAAATGTGCAGCTTTCATCATTTCATTGAAAGCTCTGGGTGGCAATAGCAGGGCCTCCTAGACTGTTGACAAAACCATATCAGAGACAGCTTATTACCCTCTTTACACATTCAAATAAACCTCCCCTGAGAAATCCACATAAACCCGCCACCTTTGCTATGAAGGCATAAATCAAGCAGATACTTTGAGGAATTGTGATAAAAAGTTTTTTTGTGCTGAAGCTCCTTGGCTGTCCTTGCTCACGTCAGCCTGTAATGAATCATGCATTGGATCAAAATGGAGCTGCCGTCCTCGTGGGGGCGTCACAATATCTGCCGTCATTCTCCCTCCACCTGCCGCCCCTGTGTCAGCGGGCGCCTGGTGCCTTCCCTCTAAGGGTGTCACTGCTGCTACTGTCCCCTGCAAGACCAAACCCTGGGTTTTATTTAGTCCTCTCCAACGACAAGTCTCTTCCTCACTCCACTGCCTCCACAGCTGGTACTTGTTGGTGCCCATCTGTTAAGGGTATTGTTTATGTGGCTGGTGATCCAGAACTCATTACCATCACACCCTCCCCTATACACTATTGTTCTTCCTGCTAATGTGGAGGTTCAGATGCTCTGCGTCTTGAGGTGCAGCATGGTTTCGAGCTGAGAAACTAAGACAAAAGGCTATTCCAGATGTTTAGGTTTGTGAGAGGCGGGGTGGGAACAATTACCTTAACAGAGAAGTTGGATTTCAAAGTTCTGCAAGTCCTTGAGAAAGGAACGCTCTGTTTAAAAATGCACTTTATAAAGATAGTCATTTGAAGTTATGAAACAGCGCCACCCCCTACAGACACAAGCATGATGTGTGTAATCTACTGACGTCATAGCGCGTGGGTTACTGAAGTTTATATATATATATATCCATATTTTGTTGGTTACATTTAGCTCCATTGCTTAGCAGAAAATAATTGGTCTGCTTGCACTCATTTCAAAATGGCATCCGGGTTTATGGTGATTGCATGCATTGATTTACCTCACTTTTATTCCACTTCATTTGAGTTTTTTCACAAGTTGGTATATTGTCGTTTCAGGCTATTCTTTTTAACAGCATGGCAGTGCAACTTTACATTTATAAAAACACAACTTGTTACTCAGCTTAACCTTTGGTTTTTGGACTGGAATGAACAGTTAGTAGCTGACATCTTCTTATGGTGTAAGATGTACTTCACAGCACATGGACGCTGCTGCCACTTCACTGCATTAGCTGGATTCTGCAAGCCTCACACACACCATTGTCTCCTATGAGAAAGTCAGCAGGCCATGTTTAACCACCCGTTGCCAAACGCTATGCTGATCTTTGATTTAGAGGATTGTTCTTCAGAAGCCTTCACCATACAGTGTCTTTCACTTAAGATTTATTCATGCAGGCATTTTCAGCCCTGTCTGCTACCGCTCAAGGAAAGTAGGAGGGAGGGATGCTTGTTGGCAGCTCCATATGCTCGAAATAGACAAAGGCCGAAATGAACAAGTAACTTAACAATTAATGCGCTTTGTTGAAGTTATATATATCCTTTTAATCAGGTAAAAGACTCATTGAGATTCAAATCTCTTTTCCAAGTATGACCTGGCCAAGAAGGGCAGCATGAACGAAGTTACCACAGATAAAACACAGACAAGACAGGCAGACAAATACAGCTGGAACATTAGCCAGTCAATATGCAAAATAAAACAAACTATTACAAATCATTAAAAACTGGCAACATTTAAAACAATGTTTGGATATACGAGCACTCACATCTACCAATGGTGTCGTGTTCTCTGTCCTTTAAGATGGACCTGAATTCCCCCATAGTGATTACATCTGAGAGTTTCAGCTCCTTCTGTGCATTATTCCAAGCTGTGGGGGCAGCATATTGAAAAGCTGTTTCACCCAGTTGTGTTCCCACTGTAGGAACCAGCATCTGAGTGCAGGCCATATAGACTTTCTCTTTGACACATATACAGTATGTGCGAATGTAGGAAGGCACCAACCCAAGCAGAGATTTATAAATAAAACCCAACCAATGGGAAAGACTGCGAGCAGACAAAGATGACCAATTAGCAGCAGCATATAAAGTGCAATGGTGTACTCGATATCCACATCCAGTAATACATCGTAAGGCATAATGGTACACAGTATCCAAGCTCTTTAGGCACTCGTCAGAGGCATTCATGTATAGCAGGTCACCATAATCTAATACAGGTAAAAGCGTTGCAGATATCAAATGTTTCCTTGTCTGAAAAGAGAAACAGGATTTATGTCTGTAAAAGAAACCTAATTTAATTTTGAGCTTTGAAACAACATTTTCCGTGTGTAACTTGAAAGACAAGTTATGTTCAATAAGTAGCGACCCTCTCAATGTCAGTCCCTTTGCCATTCGAAAATATCATCACTTTAGATTTTTCTGCATTTAATACCAACTTCAGTTGATATAAATGGGTTTGTATGACTTCAAAGTTGCTGTTTATTCGTACTTTAGACAGTATCTGAATGGAAATATGAACAGTTCTTGTGGATTCATTTCATTTTTTCCCTGTGTTCCCTCCAGAGTAGAGAGTAGTAGAGGCATAAATTACAAAAATGAACCCTCAAGTTACAATAAGGCTCCTTAAGTATACTTTACGTCTTTAGCTGCTTGACCCATGCATTCATTGACATTACTAAGGGTGCATATTTATTATTTCAGTCCGGATGTTAAACTACATAAATGTTAACGTAAACATTTAGCGTGAGTAAACAGTCAGTAATATCAACACTCGTATACATTTCCTCATTGGCTTCATGTTATTGCTGACCACCCAGACCGTGTGATGGTTGACAGTTGAACCACCTGTATATGGATGGAGGTCCTCTGGTTTGCTTAATTAATGCTGATGACAGTAATCAACCTTAAATGATGGGCTTATTGGAAAGTGAACTGCAGCACATTGATTAGCCATCTATGCTGCATTTAATACGGCATATTGTCTCCTGGTTGGCAGACTGCCAGTCGTACTAGAGCTGTTTATGTTGTTGTCCTAGCAGGGCACAGTAAGCTTTCTTTTAATGGACTTTTTTTTTTCCTCTCCCCAAAGAAACTTCAGCAACTGTTCAGAAATCAGCCAATTATTAGCACATCAGGTTGTTGTCTGCAGGGTCCCGGGTGTATAAATATATATACTGTGTGACCACTCCACAACACGCTCTCAGAGCAAATTGCCTCAGTAAATAAGCTGTGTATATCTTAACAGGTAATATTTAAAACTCTGCAACGGCAAGTCACCCAAGCCTTGATAGATGTGTCTGCCTGCTAGGTCGATGAATAATGCAAATGAAACTAATTCTTCCCGACCCGATGCCAGGCCTAATACACATTTATATGCTTCGCTAGTGAAAGATGTGTGAAAGTCCTATTATGGAAAGGAAGCAATCTGTATTTTAATAATGGGCCTGATAGACCTTGGCCTTCCTTTCTTTGACAGTTTGGACGAACCGTATGTGACTTTCTGTTGAATTGATTGGGGACAATTGCTACTAATAAAAACTGGGGAACATAAACAGTACATATTTTTGTTTTGTCTAATTCCTATCATTATAGGAATAAGACAAATATTGGGCAAACATGTTCTGCAAATCTTCAGAACCATTCCTTCTTTACAGACTTATAAATCCCCTCAAGGCAAATGGATAGTGATGGATAATAAGTTGTCCCCAAGATGGACATTTTTAAGCAAACCTCCATTCAACTCTTAATAAATGAATCCAATTTGTGAGCGGTATTGAAAACCATACAGATAAATGTACGCACTTACAACTAGATTTACATCGTGACTCTCCGAGCAACTGATTTCTTTAAGACTCGTGCTCATGTATATGATAAATTGAAAGTCTTATTCAACCAAAATTTGCCGCAGATATTTCGACTCCTCTTAGATTAAAAAGAGCCCAACCATAAATATCTATTAGATTCTTACATTTTAAAAAGACATGTGGAAATAAATCTTCATCGGGCAGGGGTGTCCCACCTTCACAGAGGAAGGGGCATATAATGAAAGTCATGTTAACTTTAGATTGGCACCGAGCGGCTGCCTAATATGCAGAACACTTGCTCCTAATCCCCCCACAGTGCTCACTTTAAAGCCCACCAGTTGGCCTTAACAATTGAAGATTATGCTTTTGAGTGAATTGAGGTAGTTTCTGCAAGTAGAGGAATTTAGAAGTATTATGATCTGGCTGCAGCTGGACTTCTTTTCCAATTGTGGGTATAAAAGCAAAAGATAGCTCTATTCTTTGGCCCAGCCCCGCTGACTTTTAACATAAAGTCCAAAACAGTATGCAAAGTTAATCAATGTCAGCCTAAGCACTACCTGTCAAGAATGGTTTCAGTCCACTCAGCTAGCCATTCGCTAATAGGGTATGACAATCTCAATGGACTTTTCCAATTTAAAATTCCAAACCAAATATCAGCACCTCGCCTCCCCGTGTGCTAATTCAAAAAGCTTGAAATCAATTTACGGTACAGTTGAAGGCTTTGCGTGGTCCCAATATCCCTCCATGTACGTTCAGCTGGGGACTCTTGGAAGGGGAAGCGTAACTCAACTACCACTCTATAAATTCTATTACATGGCGCTGGGTATGGCTGTGAAAGTGCTGTGTCTAATGAAGAGCTCGTACCACCTGACAGCCCGCTTCGACTTTCTGCTGCAGCCCACAGCCGGAGAGTGGTCTTCTGTAGCGAGCGTTGGCGACGGACGAAGACAGTGTGAGCATGTGTTTTAGCTTTGTGTACATTTAATGTAGTCCTAGTGTAGCTTTTAGTGTCCTCGCCATGACAACATACATCTGCACTCAAAGTCTGCTGGACTTAGTGGTTTTCTATGTACTGCTTAAAAGTGCAGTAGCTTCTTTTATTTACATTTAAATTCCATCCTTTAATGTTGCATTGTCTTTCTTTGAAACATTTATAACATTTGTGTCTGAAAGGACAAATTACCATATGTTTTAAAATAGTCAACAACCAGGCTAAATGCTATGTGAGGCTTGCATAGGAATGCTAGCTGAATGCTAATGCAACATGCTCACCAACAGCAATACAATGTTAAGGTTAAGCTATATTCACCATGCTAGTAACCATGCTAGATGTGCTAATGTACAACTGAGGCTAACGTGAGTCGCATTTGGTCATAAACCAAAGTATTGGAATGCATTTTATTTTGAGCTGATTATGACACTAGAGGAAAGGTCAACAAAAGTCCAACTAAGCATCATTTGGAGCATATATTTGAATGAAAGAGGAAAAAAGAGTGGAATATAACTCCCAACAAGTGGTGATTAAATATAACGGAGATTAAATCAATTGTCTCCTAACTAGACTGCCAGTACGATCAGATCAGTGAATCCCTGAGGTAGCTTTGGGTGTCATGGGAAGCGACACTCCCCTTCCATCAACAACTCCAATTGAGATGCCCTTGGGCAAAGCTCTCAATCCTCAATTACTCCAGTGGAGCTGCACAGTGGCCACAAGTAAACACTGTGTTTGTATCAGCCAGCGTTCAGGTGTGAAGCTCAATCTGAAACACTGTATTTCTTACTGAAACATCGCTATTAGTTGTTGCACCCACAACATGCAGGTCAAAAAGTACAATTTTTCCTTTATTTTCATGGTTTGCACTTTAAAAGTAGTCCAAGGTGCAGAGCAACAGTTTCCTTCCCAATGTGTTTTAGCTGCAATTTGTGAAATCAGATGAACCTGTTAGTGGATGAATTGGTGGGGTAAACCTTGGCTTGCTGGGCCGCTAAGAGGCCATGCTTTTTTTGTAATTCAAAAGTTGCTATAAATTAAAGTGCAAATGGAGTGCCGTCTTTCCCCATGATCTTACGCCTACGCGGCAAATGTATCAATCCAAGTAAAAAGGATAAAAACCTGACAGTTGAGGGGATGAAGATATCATTTTGAAATATATGCAAATGCGAATACAAAAAGTGGTAATTGAGGACAATTGTGGGGTGGGTATCTAAAGTGATGAAAAGTGACAGTTGGAGAGAACGCAAAACAACAATGACAAGACTTCAGGAAATCAGTGCGGCTTATTGTCTGGACATTTTCTGTAACTGTCGAAGGCCGAAATGAAAACAGACATTTGAATTCATGCCCGTAATGCTGACGGCACGCAATCCTCGGTGCAAAGGCCTCAAGTGGCCGCGAGTGCATGCAAATGGTACACGCTCGCCTGTCCAGGAGGAAGAGTGGGAATGACGCATCGGGCCTTCTGCCAAGGCTCTGTGGAAGTGAATAAACACACACATACAAACAAATACACACACTCCTCACCAGTTGAGACAATGTTATGCATCAGCCTCTTCGTTTTGTTTAATGCCTGTATAGAAATACAGCTCTTTCTTTGCCTCTACACATTTGTTTTTTGACTCAGAGGACATGGAGTCTTTTACAAAGAAGCAACAACCACATATTTGCCTTTTTGAAATGCATTTGTTCTGCCTTCTTGAATGCAGTGCTTGGAATGTCCTTGCATACAAACGCACTCAATTCACATGCAAACAATGAAAGAGACACAAATGAAGACATGCACACACACACACACACACACACACACACACACACACACACACACACACACACACACACACACACACACACACACACACACACACACACACACACACACACACACACACACACACACACGAAGCCTGAGTCAGCTTTTAACTGTGCTGATGGTACGCATAAACACACCAGAGGAAGAGGTCACACAGGGGTTCATGTCATTAACCTGTCCGTGTGTGTTTCTGGATCAGCTGCTTTCGAAATCTCTATGGGAATATCGATCGCAAAGAGGTGACCACTGTCATGTGTGTGTGGGAGTGTGTTAGACTGTTTGCTTGCGTCGCAAAAAAGGTCGCTGCCAACTGGCCAACCATTACTTTGTTTTTTTTACGTTTGATTGACATTGTTTAGCCTTGAATGTCTAGACAAAAGCTGCAGAAATACAACTTTCAACTCACTAATACTTGACATATCACTGTATTTAAAACAATCCAGATATTTGAAATATTCATGTTTACACATTTACAGTACAAATGGCATTTCAGTAAACAGATGTGCTCATAGGACTACATATAAATGAAGAAATGCAGATTTAGTGGTTACGTTAAAGTAGATTATTATAATGTTCTTAGTGAAAGATGGGTGTTTGTGAACCGTTACATTGATAAAAGCACAATGCTACTGTGCCATTGATGATTCCCCAGTGTCAGAGGTGATTTGTTGCAAAGTGGCAATACTGAGATACTTCAGCACTACCACTTTAGTTTAGATTGGTAAGGAGAGACTCTCCTGTGACTGTAAATCACTGCTCCACTTCAAGTCTCAGTGCGACAGCTACAAGACACATCAATTCTCTGTTCGAGCAAGTTTCATTCAAAGATATTTGGAGCAACTGAAAATTAAAACCATTTATGAGGAAATGATTCCTGGCAAGAGTGTATGTCAATATAATATAATTACAGACGAGAGTACACTGTTCACGATGTAATCAATTCTACTTTGTAAATATTAAGCATTTCACAGATGTAATTTGATGCGCTTGTGCACTGCAGTGTGTATAGGCAGACTAGGCACGCAGTATAGGAACACCTCATTTGAGTGTGACCAACATATTTGATGGCATATTATGACCAGAGGCACTGTCCCAGTAGGGGTGTATCTGTCACACAGTTGTAAACGGATTTGGATAAGGTAGAAAACATTACCCATGAATGTTGGAAGGGTTTGGTAAAAGGAGGGAAGTTATTTCTATTAGCCGCAGACAGTTGTGTGAAATACAATGATTTCATCCTACTGCTGTACTGTATACACGTTCCTGTGATTTGATGCACTTAGACGATATAGCTTCCACCAAATCAATTATCGTGGCAAGATGGATTCTGCTTCCTCGATAGGATTATCGCCACACATTCGCTAAGCTTGAAGACATTTTGGCAACTTTCAGATGTATTCCAGCTGAGTAACCTCGGATGCATTTTGATAATTATAGCTGCCAGTCATCTTCGTAGAGAAACATGGCATTCCTACATTGTTCAACAACATCATCTGTAAAGCTTTACAAATAACAAAGGGGCAGAGAATAGATCCCTGACGTACTAATTCATTTAATGAGTCATGTTGCGCTAACTGAATCAACTCATTGTTGGGAAAGAGAGAATGTCTCTAAGAACACAAACCGGTGGATTATGGAAATAACTTGAACATGTCTTCGAGATCAGCTAAGTTGGTTTTTACACCTGAGGTTAGAGGCAACATTCATAAAGGTGCATGATATATTATGATGTTTTAAAAGACTATTGCAACAGAAATTAGTGAAGTATTTATACCTCAGGTTTTGAGATTACATACTAGTCTTTCTATTGGTTGATCTCTAGTACAGTAAATCTCAAAGAAAAGAGAAAATAGCCCTTTACACCTGCGTCAGTGCGGCAAGAACTCGTTTGAGCAGACTAAGGCTCAAGCTTGTTGCTGGCACAAACATTGCAAGACACCTCGAGTTAACACCACCACTCCATTCTACTGTGCTCCACGCGTGTTTCGACATGAGTGATGTCATACAATGCTGTGAAACTACCAGTGAAGGTGGGAAGGAATCCACTTGTGCTCGATGAAATTACCACTCTGCCAGGATGAGGTCACTGCGCTTGCTCTGAGACAGCACGAAAACACAGCGTTTAGTCTTTTCACAGCAAAGTGCATTAGTTGATGCGGGCCTGTTGCTCGGAGCCGTGGCGTCAAGCCTGTGGCGCTTGTGCAAATGCACTCATGTTGTCAAGGGACAATTAGAACCTGTGTGATGCTAAAAGCCTTAGTGTTAATCTAGTAAAAGCTCTGGGTCATGATCTCATAAAATCCAAAAAAAAGAAAGAAATGGGAAAAGTCCAAGTCTACCATGCCCCATAACCGTCTGACAGAGAACTCAACCTTTATTAATAATAAAAAGCAAGAATCAATTAAAATGTGAAAATTGTAAATGGGTATTAATCTGGAGCTCTGTTGGAGAGGCGGGAAGTCAAAGGGACATCTGAGGACGCGTCAGGATTGTGCACATTTTTAATTTGGAAACTGAGTTTTTGTATCACTATCTCTCTACTGCGTCATGCCCTTCAGACAGAGCTGAAATGTTTTTAATATATCTTTTTAAAACAGCCTAATACAAGGCTTGTTATCAAACTACACGGCTAAAAGGTTCCCATTCTGCAGCACAAAGCAATTATCATAGAGTAAAAGTAAAGGGTATGTTCTTCACTTTAATGCCTTACTTGCATAAACATTTTTTCATTCCCCAACACAAAGCACTCCTGAGATTAATTTTGGTGTCTATTATAAAAAATGATATTTTTCGCTCTCATCCAAAATTGATCATTGGCAAACAGAAACAATGTACCTCTCCTGTCCGCAGTGGTGTTGCTTGACAGAAATGAATGTGTTTGCTGATTTCCCCTAACCTCCAAGTTCAATACTTTGTCTTGAAGATGGATGTGGCTTATACAAATTGTCAAACGTCCTCAGGCGCACCCGCATGGGCAGTTTTCCTTCGTTTTTTCCCACATCCCTGATGAAATGAACAAACTAAAAATAAGCCGGCATACTCACAGACATCCTTTTTGACTCTGAATTACTAACGCTGAAGTCAGAGCACAATCACTGTTGCATTGAAGACTTTCACATCAAACACTGCCATGCACTCTGCGGGGAAGCTGTGTGATTTCATGTTCTTTTTTTCTATAACTCAAAGTCAGATTTTAGAATAAACATGGCATTCAGCGAGTGCACACTTACATTTGATTGCTGTATAGAGAGCATCAGCAATCATTGTTTTAGGAGGTTAGCTTATAAAAATGTGATTTATGGGTGTTGAAAAAACATAAATAATGCACTACCCATAATGCTACACAGGCTTTTTGTACCGCAGACCAGGCAAGACTCAGATATGTTTGTCACGGGTTGACATTAATAGACACTGTGCACAGTTCATTCATTTGCTTCAGAGTGGAGTCATTGGATTGCATTTTTCCGTGTGTTTTATTGGACACACCAAACGCTGAGGGATGTGGTGGGGGGAAGCTAATGCCGCAATCATTTACCGATTGTCCCGGCCCACCTTGGTGTAAGTGCACCACCTAATTTCTATTGCCCTTCTGAGACCATCGCGGGCTGCTAACCCAATAACGTAATTGACTCTTCGTACCGGGCTTCGGGGAGCAGTGCTAGGTGCTAGCAATTTGCTTGGTGGTGGAAGAGGTGTCCGCAGCATCTGACTGCATGAAATACAAACACCATCAACTCCAATTGAACAGGGCCCTTGAAAAAGATTGTTTTGCACAGCTCATATTGCAGCTGAAGGCATTGTTGGACGGTTGTTCATAGGTTGTTTTCATTTTTTCTGCAAACTCATTATGCTCCTCAGGGATTTGCATATTGGCTTTTTATGTCCAAGTCATTTCTCCTCTAGGAATAACGAACCCATTGTTTCTACAATGTGTGGGGATTGCCCAAAATAATATGATGTGGATGTCTTTGCTTCCTTCTACTGATTAAAATGGAATGATGAAGTTTTTTAAACAACTAACAAAGAATGCATTTAAAAAGTCATCTTAAAAACACCTCATGAAAGAACATAACTATTTCCCTTGGGAGCAAATGTCACTTAATTGGAAAGTATTGATTTCCCAACAGCCGTTTGTTACCTGGCCAGCCACCAATGAGGGGACAGTTTCTGTGTCCTGCTGAGGGTTTCCTCTCATAGATCTTGATTAGCTGTTTCCCATTAATTGCTGTGACAACAGGAAGTGTGTTTTTGAGTGGGACATTGATCGAGCGAGGCAAGTCAGAAGGATTTAGTCGATATGATGCATTTTGATCCTGGGGTGAGTTTATTTCAGTTGAAATAAGGTCAATGTAGAGACAGAAAAAGACAAAAGAGTCCTAGTCACTTCTTTGAGAAACCATTGCGACTTCATATTTCTTTTTTATCAATAGTCATCCATTGTATCATTTCTGCAACAGGTAATACCGTTGAGTTTGTAGTTTTAGGTCGTTTGGTAGGTGATCATTTCATACGTGGATTTGAGTACATTTTGAACCATCTGGTTAAGGTTGGCTTCAAGTGAGCAGAGAACAACACAACATAATGTAATGAAGCTCAGCGCAAGTTCAGGCAGGAAGACCTATCACTTCGTATTGCGCGTCATGGCAATACTCGCTCCCTTCACTAAAGGATAGGGAGCGCCACTCCTCAGCTAACCTATCACTTCCCTCCATTCACAAGCCTAATCATCGCACCTGTTAATCCCTCTATATATGCTCTCCCCTTTTCCATCAGCTGTCTTCCAGGTGTCAACGCGCAACCATCCTCCACCCCTTCGCCTCCTGCTTCCAACTCAGGGCCAAGCTCAACCTTCTCCCTTCCAACCGGACCTAACCACTTATCACCACCACCAGTGTCTAGACCCAGGGGGGTTCATCGGAAACGGTTCTTCCCTTCCCGAATGACATCCTACAAAACCTGGGCCTAATCGCCAAACACCATTTCATTCACTTGTTATAAACTGTCATCATTATGTTTCATTTATATAATGTGACCCGATAATAAACATGTATTCCATACATCACGTCTCTCCTGATTGAACCGTAGTTATCCGTTCATGGACAATATAAACCCATGCAACATAATATACCAGTCATCGAGCTTCAGAACACCGGAGCCACTCATGTATCGTTACATGTGTTGTTGTGATTTGCATTCACGTAGGGAATATGAGTGTGGGAGGGTTGAATCATTTCTGGTTGAGTTTGGAAAACATGAAAACAAGTTCATGATACCTTGTCAGCCTTTGTTTGTGTTTCCACTGAAATGCTCATCTTCAATGATTGTATTCTGAGAGTGTTCATATATCAAGAATACTCTTATAATCTCTTGGGAAATTGCGAAATCCACTCCTGACCTGTACTCATGGCCCCTCTTATTCCTGGCAAACTGCCTTGCCAAAGCACTATATGTGGTAGTAATATATTTGAAGGATTCCAAAAAACAGTTCGTTCAGGAAAAAGTGGACATAGTTCTCGCTGAGGCCTTTGACTGACCTTTGGAAAAAAAATATGTCGGACAGATGTCAACTATAATCATCAGCCTCCAGCCACTGGGGCTGAGACGTATCTCTCACCTCTCACCCTCGACAGCAGCAGCCGCAAATTCGGATTGGCATATACGGACGGTTTTCAGACCCTGAACCCGTCCTGTTTCCTGTAGTGTGAGATTGTAATCACACTGGGGGACAAACAACTCTGGAGGTTGGCAAAAACACACCAACAATCTGAATCTCCTGAACCAGAAATGACAAATGTTTGGGCAACACTGTGACATAAAACACAAATAGATTTCAAAAGTGAAGTAAGAGGTTTGGAGATGGAGGAGGAAAGGAACCAGAGGACCGGAACAAACCTCATACGAAGAATAGTAGTAACATAATGTAGTAATAATGGTTCTTAGTGTATTGAAGCAACCTTGTTACCTTGATAACACCAAGCTAGACACTGTGAGCCTTATTTCCCAGCTCGAAATAACTGTGTACTTCTTGTTGTAAGGCAATTTAAGTGTGGCAGTAGGAATTCAATGTCACTGACATCAATTAAGTGATTGAGGATAATGTGCATGAAAAGAACAGCTCCAAAGGCAGCAACACTCTTGTGGTGGTGTGTAATGGCACACCAATAATTAGGTGAGTCAGGTGTTAAATAACATGCAGATCAAATATCTTCCCACTATCAATTTGGTGAGGTGTTGTGACAGCAGGGAATAAAAAAAAATCCCTCCTATTAGACATTTGAAAGAATCACATTTTATTCCACAACTTATCCACTCCAATCTAACTCCTGCTAAAACCTGATACAAATATCTTATCTTACCTGACCCTGATAAAGTAGGATGTTCACACTCGTTGCACTAAATCATTGCAGTTTTGAACATGTTGAATCACAAGATGCATTCATAATCAGTTCCAACGTTGGGCTTTAAAAACTGAGGTTTTCTGCTGCATTGGCAAATAGCTCCAATATCAGTGTGAACAGAACAACACAAGATAATAATTAGGGATGCACCGAATATTCGGCCACCGAAAATTATCGGCCGAAAATGGTTAAAAAGGCCCTTTCGGCTTTTATCACCGAATGTCAGAGAACAGGGTTACGTTGATCTTACTCCGCATATTTGTCCGGGTGTTTTGATTTCAAGTGGTGGAGTAATCCCGAAGTGGTGAAAGTCTTTGCAGTTACACCCCCTCGAGAACTGTCAGCTGAACACGTTTTACAAATCGCAATCCGCGCCTCTCTCTCTGATATTTTTAAATATCTCCAAGCGGCAGACATGTTGGCTGTGAGCCAGCCGCGAGCATGGTCGCGCGCCGTGCTTGTCGCCGCGTTTTGATTACGTCATCACAACAACACGTTAGCTTACCAAACTTATAGTTGCATTTGTTGTTGTTGAAGGCCTGGCTGTTACAGTCTTTAGTTACACTGTTTTGTTGTAGGCCTACTGGCCTAGATGTTTATGTAGTTTTAAAGCACCTTGGCTTTGTTCTGAATACACTTTGTTGGAGTTATCCTACAGAGAAAAGAAAATGCACTTGACTTGGAATGAATGTACTGTATGCATTCAAAAGTGCTGAATAAATGTTTTATGGACCCATAATAGTGATTATTATTTAAGTTAAGTTTTGCCATAATCATGTCTTTTTCCATAATCAGGTAGCTGAACAACATTGGTAAAAAATGTATACATTATATATATATACATATATATAGAAATATATATATATTTCTATATATATGTATTTCTATATATATATATTTCTATATATATGTATTTCTATATATATATATTTCTATTAATCATTTTCGGCCTTTCGGCATTCGGTTTTCGGCCAACTGTTTCCTATTTTCGGTATCGGTTTCGGCCAAGAATTTCCCATTCGATGCACCCCTAATAATAATTCATTGATACTCTGCTGGCAGGGATTGGTATGGCCCAACAGATCAATGTTGTCCTCCTATTACAGACCACTAAAATAGCTTTACTGTAAGGACTGTAATTTACCAGTGGAGGGTCGCGGGATCGGCGAGTGGCAGATTGAGTTTTACAGTGAAGACAATAGCCACTGTGCCGGCTTGTCTTTGAACTGACGGCAGCTGCCCTTGAAGTGAAGTGCCTTAAGCCTCACTCGGCCGACTTGGTGTTGGCATTCGATGTAATGTTGATTGGATCCCCACTGTGACTGCCGTCTAATAAATCAAGCGCCCCCATCTCCTCCTCCACACCCTTCCTTGCCCCCACCGTGGTCCCTATGGTCAGCATCTCGAAATAAAACCAACAGTTATCATACTGCTGGCGCCATGAGGTGGAGGCTGTGAAATGTAATGTGGTCTAGTCGAGAACAACAAAAAATTCATTATCTTGTGCTGAAAAGAATTTCAGATAGCTGACATGCGGGCAACTCTATAAAGTTTAACCTGCATTTTAAATAGGTGGTGGAAAGGGCAACCCCTCCTCTGTCATTCTCCGTGGACCAATCGGTGGTCTCCTTGGTGGTTGATATAGCAATGGAGGTAAAGACGGAAGGATGGATGGAAGGGAGGGAGGGTGCAAGCATTTTGTGGAGAGTGATTGTGAGAGGAAAGCGGTGGCAGAAGATGTCCTCTGCACAGTGATTAATTCCAGACCCAATGTGATTTATGGCCCCACCACGGCTGTTTTGTAGGTCACTTTGGTGCCACATCACTCAAGCTGTGCAAACAACAAGTCTGATATCAGTGTTGGTTAACCGTAAAGGAGGACACACATGCGTGGCCTCGTTGAAAATGAAAATGTTTTGCTTTGAATTTTCTATTCGCTTGTCCTTCCGTGAAATCAAGTGAGTTTTGAAAAGGAGTTACTCAAAGGGATGGGGATTTGATGCACTGGATATAAAGTAGGCCCAAAGAGACATACATCAAACACATGATATGCTTACATCATTCAATCTCTACCCTGTATTAACTGCATAAACAATATAATTTGAGGAAACACATTTGCTGCTTGGGTAATGTTCACTAGCATATGATTTGCACAATTTAAGACAAGTGTAGAACATTGGAATGACTCGAGTTGAGTGGACCCAGATTTTGACAAAAGCAGAAAAAACGGTTGGGATTTGTGGACGTACATGCACACGGTCACTGAAATGTATGGTTCCTTCATTAGATTGTGTTATTTTGGGAAGTACTTCCACTTCCTTCACCCTTGAGCTACCTTTTTACAATGGACACTGCACTCCAGAGGGGTCAAGGGAAGCTCAAAGTCATAACGTGATTAAATTGTACCCTTTCAACATAATAGCAGCATAACCAGAGCAGCATCATATCTTCAAATAGCTGAATAAGTATCATGACATTCCCTTTTTTCACTTTCACCCCGCCGGTTTCTTGTGAGGAGCGATTGCAAAAGACTGATGAGGATTTGTCAGCAGAAATATGGAAATGAGGCCCAGGTTAACGACGATTATGATTTAATAACTTTCTGATGCTAACAGATACAATAGCAACCATTTAGAGCAATTGGCCCACAAGCAGCAGTTGGTAGTATGAATTTGTCAAATGCTATTTAAACAGTTGCACCAAGTGTGTATTACCCCTGACTCATTCGAAATTAACTTCAGCAAGGTAGGAAGGGAAGATTGTTCCTTCCATGCATATAATCTTGGAGTGACTCAATTGGCTGAAATTAAAGCTAACATTAGAAACTCAAATTGAGGGGTTGCCAAGCAACATCAATCCCCAAACCATTTCTTCAATTATTCTGCTGACGTTAATCCTTTTTCTACATTGTGGTAGTGGGATTATTGATGCAAATTTCAAATGAGAAAAAAAGAAATCACCAGAAGAAATAACTTGATGTCCCAATTACTTCCCACAATCCCTTTTTCTAGTTCAGCGGGGGTTATTTTTTATGTAACAGCAGAAACCATCAGTGTCACAACCACAGATCAGTGGCATCAGGACTAGACGTTCTGTATCCCGGTTCGAAAGGAGACATGTCAGTTTTTACTTTCTGTTCTGACCGCCCTTTATCTCTTTACCCGTCTTTAAAGACAGGGACGGGGACGATTGATAGGTTCACTTGGTGCCGAAGCCTTGGTCCGGCTCAAGGTAATTCTTGAATTGAGGCACTTTAGAGAATACCATCAGTAGACGGAAATCAATACCACGCTGGGTTGATCTTTAGAAATGTGTCAGACCTTCTCCTACCTCCATCATTTAAAAATAAAGTGTGCTCCCAAGTCTTTCAGGTTCAGACCTAAAACAAACCCCATGAGACAAAGAAATGAGCTAAGCTTTAGTCCATATGCAGGCCTGTGCTCTCTCCATTGAACCCACTGCTCCAGGGTAATTTATTTTTGGCAAGATTTGAAAGTACTTCATGTTGTTGAGCCATATCATCAGCATCCGCCCCTGTGTCTCTAAGATAGCTGAGAAACGGGTATCAAAACTAATCACCAATCGCTCCACTCCACCCAATGCAGTTTGTTTTCCGTGCTCACCACTCCACTGAGACAGCTAACTGTGTCTTTGTGGAAAAGGTTAAATGTATGTTGGACACGAGTCCATATGTAGGTGCTGTCTTCCTTGATCTCAGGAAGGCATTTGACACTGTTGACCACCAAGTGCTCCTAATTTTTCTGCAGTTTCGATACATTGGTTTAAGTCCTACTTACCAAACAGACAGTGTGCTTTGGTCAACGGTGCCAAATCGCCCTAACTTGTGAACCCTGTTGGGGTTCCACAGGGTTCCATTCTTGGACCATTACTGTTTTCACTGTACATTAATGACTTGCCTAATGTATGTCCTGAGTTGAATGTGCAAATGTATGCCGATGATGCGGTCATCTTTGTACACGGGAAAAAGACTGAAATAATGACATCCTGTCTCTCAAATGCTTTGGACAAAGTTCAACACTGGCTGAACAACATTTGCTTACAGTTGAATGTAAAAAAAACAGTATACATGATGTTCAGTAAACGACCAGTCAACATCGAAGGATCCAACGTGTTTTTAAATGGAGCGGAAATATAACTAGTTTCCCACTTCAAGTATCTATGTGTTACCTGCTGTTGTTTTATGCCTTTTATTCTACATTGTATAGTTGTACTTTGAATTGTGTCCTGTGTACTGTACTGTAAAGCACTTTGTACATTCGTGTTGAGAAGGGTGCTATATAAATAAAGTGTTACTTACTTTTACTTACTTAGAGTCATATTGGACTCGAACTTGACTTTTAAGAAACATATTAAGAAAGTATCCAATACCATTAAATTCAACTTGCAAAATTTCAAACAAATTAGACCTTTCTTAACTATCAATGCTGCAAAGTCATACCTCCACTGTATGATTCTATCCCACATTGAATACTGTTTGACAAACTGGTCGTTTGCTTGTGCCACAAACCTGAAACCAATAGAACAGCTGTACAAGAGAAAGGTGTTTGACAGAAAGCCAAATTCATACCACCACTGTACCATCCTAGAAAAACACAATTTCTTAAGTTTTGACAATGTTAAGTCTTTTAAAAGTATGTCTTTTATTTATAAATGTTTGCATGGACTGCCCCCCCCCCCCCTCCCTCCCTTAAGGGAATTCATCCACAAAAAACACACTGGATACTGCACTAGGTCAGAAACCAGAGGAGACTGTGAGGTCCACCGCAGACGGCCCACTTTCGGACAAAATGTCCTTTCCATTAAAGTCATCTCATTCTTGAATAGCCTCCCAACTGAGTTACGGGATTGTCCCACTTTGAACAGTTTTAAAGGTCAACTCAAAGAATGGTTGAGAATCAAACATCCGTGCAATCACCGCTAAATGCACTTTAAAACAGGGGTATCTCCTCTTGCACTTTATGTAGCTCTTGTACTTTATATGTCGTAGCTGCTACAGTGTACTGCCATGTGGTAAATGCTTGTATATGCTGCTCATGCTCTTTCTGCAAATCATGTATTTTTTTTGTTGCTATGTTTATAAATGTCATGTTCTTAAATGTTGCATGTGAGGGACTACGGATGGAAATTAGCTCAAAGCTAAAATCCGGCATATTTACATTTGAAGCATTATTTGTTTAAAGTGTTCATCAATGTGCATTGTCCCGATTCACATAAACGATTAAATGAAAAATGAAAAAATACGTCTTCCGCACTCTCTTGGTGAGATACAATAAGAGATCAATAAGAGATCAATGTCTCAAAAGACCAGGGAATAGTATTCCCATCAGTTACAGCTCACATGGTTTTATTTAACTGCTTTGAGACACGTGCAAAAACTCATCCCACTAAAGGAACATTCCCAGAATTGAGTACTTCAAAGAGGATATATTATAAGATAAGAAGTACTGTATTGATCCCGATTTGGGAAATGTTTGCGTTGCAGCAGCATACAAAGACAAGGCAATGTACATTATAAATAAATAATAGATGAATAGATCAATTAAAACACTCAAAATAAACAAACCTTATGTAAATATTTCTGAAATTGAAATAAAATAGCATTACAAAGTTACAAAATATAAATCAGGATATTATATACACTATTGCATACTACAACAAGATGAACATATTTGACCGTGATTTAATTGTAATACACGTTTCTAAATGATGCCGAAGTAACAACATACTGATACCGGTTAGTAAAAACCATGAATTAAGGCTTTGACAAGTCTGCAGACAGACGGCAGGCGAAAAACCTTTTAAAATGCGTGTTTTCTGAATGGAGTTTGGCTAAGCTAACGCAGTATATGCTCCGACCGTCCACACTCACAACAACGGCCTACAGACATAAATAAACCAGCGACTGTATTCTCCATGACACAGACAGTCTGTGGTTTCTACTTGTTTAACTTTGGTCTAGTTTCTGAACAGATATGAGGAGCTGTGAGCTCTGAGTGCTAAGAGCTAACGGCTGTGTTGTCTTTCTGGGGCTCTCATTGAAGATGACGTCACGGCTCCGCCTACACTGCGTTACTATAGTTACCGCCCCAGCTACTAAACTGTAATGGAAACGCAGCATAAAGTGAGTCAGTCCTAACGAGGCCTAGACATACCGAGCGAGGCCGTATAGTGGAAATGCGCCATAATCGTGCAAGGAATTATTATTCACATTTTCAGGTTCATATTAGTATGCATAGCCTCTACTGTGACATATTTACAAGCTTTAATATTCAAAAAGGTCTAAGACCAGAGCCCAGTCTGCTCAGAATAGTTGGCTCTGTTGTGATTGGTCAACCTCTTACAGTTGTCCTGCCCTTTAGGGAAGCTTCTTTAATGAAGAGCTTAACACCCGATCTAAACAATGAATGCATAGTACAGCAGGACAGTCAAACCAAAATGAAACACTGCAGCTTTTATTTGTATTTACTATATTGCAATGTTTGTTGTCATATAGACACCTGATTCCCCCCCTAAGAGGCTTACTTTGATTTATTTTTATTTTAAATGGGTGAAAACTGAACTTTGAAAGTTGAAATGGAATAATCAATTCTGGCAATTACTTTACTTGAGAGATGACATTATTCCAGGGAGAAAATTAAATGGATTTTTTAACGAGAACTGCCTGCACCCCCTGACCAAGTGACAAAGTCAAAGGAAATAAGAAAATAGCAGGGAAAATAACCCATAATAATGCCGTACAATTTCACAGACCACCTGCGTCTGCCAAAACTGAGGATTTTAGAAAAGGACACTTCAAATGAGCTGATCTGTTATCTAAGAAGAAGTGCTCTCAACTCAGCTTCTTTAGCAATGGTCAGTACATCTGATTCAATAGAATATCGTTCCCATGAAATAAGTTAATTGATCAACTCATTCCCATCAAGGGCCATCTTAAGGTGGAGGTCAATTTGTCTAACACTTTGATTTATAACCAAATATTTGCATAACAAAAAGACATTCCCACCAGTGCTAAATAGCAATTGATCGCATGACCTCACACTGAATGCAGGCATTGAGTTCTATATGCAGCACTACTGTTCCTGTACATTTGGATTTTGTTTCGTTCCAATTCATGTTGGACAACACATAATCCGAGGCTTATATGTTTATGTGCATCTATTAGGTATTTCTGTATGTCCCTGATGTGTTTGCTTAGTAAATGGGGTCATTTAGGTCAGAACCAATAACACCCTTCAGCCACTGTATTAGCATGTCCTCCATTCAGTCAAGCATTAAGAATCCACACTCATAACCACTCTGGATACAAGACTGATTTACTTTGTGATACAGGATGATTTAGGCCCCGTCCACACGGAGACGATATCAGGAGGCCGGCACGGGAACGCGGATTCCGAGCCCGAATCCGATAGCCTGTGATTACGGCTCCCAAGGTGGGTAGATCTGAGGACGAAATGCTTGCGGCTCTGTGTGTACGCCCTATACGATAATTTCCTGAAAACGATGACGACATAGCCCCGCCTCTCCCCACCTCTCCTGCTCACCCCGCGGCATTGCTGATGCGTTCCACCAACAACAACAACAATGGCGGATCACAGGGTTGCGTTCGTGCTCCAGACGCTACTGACCATGATACAGATTTGAGTGAAAAATGTACAGCTCCTTTACCATAACCATCAACAACAATAATAACATCATATAATATAATAATAATAATAATCGTCATCGGTCTTCTTCACTGCTTTTGGTGTATTTTGTGGCGGAAGTACAGCGCCACTTACAGGCCCGGCATATGTACTACAGCGGGTCGAGCGGTCTCGTGTGGACGGACACGGTTCTTGCGCCGATTTCGTGTGGACGTAAGACTTTTTTGATATCGAATTCGGTTTGTTTTGGTCTCCGTTTGGACGTTTGAAAATCCATTAAGGCCTGAGACCTGAAAAGCCTGAATGTCCTCCTTGGCGGTCTTTTTCTTTCCCCTTTTTTTAGCTGACTAGCAGATGTTTGTTTGCCCAAGCGGGAGACCGGCGTTGCAATTCAGTTTTCTTCATTAACATCATCTGCAATCCTCGATTTGATTGCATAATGTATACCGAGTAGAAATAAGGTCGGGCATTCATGGTGAGGTTTCTTCCCACTCTGGCATTCATATGCAGAGTCATACAAAAAACAGTGCTGACACTCAGTCCACATCATTCGGATTGATATTGTTAATAGCAATGAGAGTTGAAAGTCAGAATACTAAAGAGAGTTAAGACTTGGAGACAGTTTGAGGATATAATGTCAGCGATTCAAGTCTTCTTTCAGAATATCACTGAATGCAATAAAAGTTTGAACATGTTTCAGCTAGCATTAAAGAATTTCAGCTGTCTTCAGCAGTAGGATGGTTTCGCTGTCATCTAAGGATCAAGTGTCTCTTTTGAGGAAATATCACAGTGACACAGACAGGAACAATCCTCCAAGTTCAGGGATCATTATCTCAGTCCACGATCCAATGAGAAAGCAAGAGTGTGACTTTTCTATTTATCCATATTTGATATGAAAAGTTGGACGGACAGCTAAGAGTTTTTACTAAACGTGTGATCTGACTCTGGCTTAAGTTGTAACAAGGGCATTGTTCCTGTCTTCACTTTAATTGAACTTGTTATCCTGATTACCTGGTGAACTTATTCTAACTGTATCACTCTGGTTCCTGTTTACCATCTAGAAGCAAATTAAATATTGGTGAACAACTTTTGAATACCACTTACACAGATGGTGCATTTGACAACATGTGTTGCAGATTCATTTATCCCAAGGCATGTAATAATAAAGTGATGATCACTTGGTAAGAAGAGATTGAACCGATACACCGATACGTTAAAGGGGCAACAACATAGAAATAATTAAGCGTTCCAAATTTGGGCAACATTTACAAAAGTATTTTGTTCAAAGATTCAATTACATTTAGTATAACTCTTGTTAATTACTTGTTGTTTCAGAGGTGGAAGTATTCTTATTTGCATGTATTTTGTTGTATATTTGAATGGTGAATAATTCGCCATAAGGATAGCCAGTGTGAGGTCAGCAACTGCATCAAAAAATAGCAGATGCTCCACTAAGCCTCGTTGCTCTTGGCTTTAGGCAGACCATATAATTGGAGTTACATTACAAGCCTGCCTTCACACTGCATACAGAAAACCAGCTTGTACACAAAAAAAACAAAAAACAATCAGCACAAAACCCCCAAAAGGTTGGAGCGGCAGATATGTGCCCTGCTCTGCAGCCTGTCTGCTGTCTCTGTAATGAGCATTAGCAAACTCTTCAGCTATAAAAAGCTTTAAGGGCTGCAAATCCTTTAAGAATCGAGAAGAATCAATCACGTCGGAACTGAAACCAAACTCTTCTGAGGTTTTCAAACGGAGTAGCTGTCTTTCTTACTGTATTTTGAGGCCAATTATTAAGAGATTTAGTTTGAATCTGACACATCTGTTGCCTTTGGACGTCCAGTGCTACATCAGTGTGCATTAAATGAGTCCCTCTGAAGAGCCAGACAATTAAGAACGGCAGACCAGATGAGAGTTGTTTCTACATGTGAGTCTTATCTCATATAAAGGTTACTGGATCCTTTTGAGACCAGAAACCCTAAGGGTCTTTGAGAGAGGTTGAAGGGGCAGTGGAGTAAAATTCAATCAGCTTGAACATCATTTGAAGATTTAAGAAGTTCTGGAAATACAGGAATGGAATTTGACCCACTTCAGCAGAGGTGCAGAGAGAAATGGATCCAAGATGGCCGAAAGAAAGCGGTGAGTTATGAGTCTGCCATCTTCACGCAGACCTGGCTGCTCGTTTGCAATCCCTTAATTAAATCACAGAGGCACACTTTGGGTTTTGAGCTTCAGTTCCAAATGGTTTCCTAATAGGAAGCCTTCCAGCTTCACGGATCCAGTATAAGTGCAGTATTTCTCATATCACACACACACATTTAATGGCACAGTCCCAACACAGTGATTGGAAACTTTTGGAACCGGAAAGAATGGGGAACTATTTATCTTTTTAATATTACAGATGTCGGGAGCTGTGCTTAGATGCCTTCCAGTGTGAGTCATAACCCGGCGTTTCTCTCCTCCTTTGTTCCATCTCTGCTCAGGTCAAAGTAGACAACTGCGCCTGGTATGGTATTTTTTTTCCCTTTGGCAAAGATCATCACACTTTCACAACATCCATCCACTCAGGGCGAGGAGACAAGAGCAGTGTGGAATTAAATGTAGGCTTCCAACAGCCTTGAGAAAGTTATTGCTTCTCAGAGAATGTGATGCCCTGAGTATTTACAACTTGCTGTTATCATTTAATAACGGTCACTAGTTCTGAGCCTACACGATCGCAGGAAATATTATTACCTACATTTTGTGTTTGATCGTGTTGCTGCTTCTGTCATCTTGAAAATCTGAGGTCAAAAAGTTTTTAGAAAAGGACAAAAAGAAGCTTTGACAGCATTTTAGAAACTCACTGTGTGTTATGAGATATAGAGCCTTGCACTGTCTGGTTTTCTCATGCCCTTTTCAATATATTCTTTAAAAAGGCAGAATTTTGTCAGAATAAGAAACCTGACGATTCCTTTGTCTTTCAACTTGTGTAAGGTCAGAATTGAGACGCAGTCCTGATATAAATGTCTGTGAAGTCTGCTGTTAAATCCAAAAGTAGCTTTTCTGTCCTTGTGGAAGAAACTGGATTCACCTCCTTAACAGCTAATCCTATCCACTGGGCTGAAAGTATCATTAAAAATCCAAAATCACAAGTGGACATGGCCAAAAGTGAAGCTGCACTGATTGCTTATGAAGTGCAATATTACGAACTCTTGCTCAGAAATCAAATAAAAGTATTCAAAATGTGGCACCATGCAAATGCTAGGTGAAAACTATGTTTCTAAGAATGATACGCAGTCTGGGTCAGGTCAAATATCTCAAGGTTTCTGGTATTCAATTCCAGAGCACACAAGAGCTGTCTGAAAGGAAAGTGAACACAGTCTATCTCCAACCGCCGAGTGAGGGATTGAGGTTATAACCTGCAGCGCCACTGCAGATGGTGGAGGTGTGATGGGGGGATATTTTAGTGAACTAAACGGTTTGATTGCAGTCTGGAGGAAAATGTAGTCTCTTCGTACCTGCCTCCAGGGAAGCACAGGCCACTACATTTGCAGGAGAAATAACATATTCATATTATAAAAGTAGTAGGGGGCCTTAAATTGAATTTCTGTTCACATTCAGTTTGTCTAAAAGCAAGTCCTCTCCTAACTTTATCATCTGGCATGTGGCTGGTACACAGATTTAATGAGGGTGTTCAACATGAAAAAATGCAACAGATTTATGTGTGTCTGACCCAGACAGTGAACTGCAGTCTGGAGTCACTCCCGTCTTCTCCTTGGCCATGCTCGTGATAGCAGCAGAAGACAGTGACGGATGAAGGGTGTGACCCAGTGATGGACTTATATGGCGGCTGACCGGGGGGGTCTCCGGCTGAAGCCAACCTCGTTTATTCCCGTCATGGCCCTGATCAATTGACCCCGTGTTGGCCTCTCTGGTTGGCATGGAACTCAAATTGAATCAGGATGTCGGATTCTCGGTTGCAAAAAAACTTGACTTGCTGCTAACTCTGGTTCAATGACAGACTTCAAAAACAGATATCACAGTTATTTACATATATTTGTCTTTTTCTAAGGAGAAAAAAGACACATCTGCTCCAAGTTTCCACTTATACTTCATAACAGCTCTGTAGTTTTTAGTAAACCAAACAGGTCTAAATGGTGCATTTATTGGGGACTATTTTAAGCTGTGGATTAATGTGCATTTGGATCTCTAGTGAGTATTTCTGGCAGCCGGATGGCGTAAATAAACAACAGTGCCACTGCCCATGGCGCTAAATAGATGTCGCCCAGAACAACATTGTGGCTAATGTGTTTTTAATAGATTTCCGTACATCCATTGAGCTCAATGGCACAGAGGTATAAGCTATACCAAGTGGTGTCACTTCAATCAATTGGGCAATCATTTCATTGTTTTTCATTAGCTTTAAGATAAACATTTCAATTAAAAATAAATACCACTATACTGTCATATCCTTTAATTGCAATGGGTTCCCTTAAGGCTTACATTTTAATTTCAACAGTCAAGTCAATGGGACTCCTTTGAAATATGAAGTTGTCATAACATAAATATTTGTAATGATGTGCTCTGGTTACCTGGTTAGCCCAATCCATTTACTGATCCTTATTTGTGGTTGATTCCAGAATTGAGGTTGCATATACATAGACAAATACTAGCATAGTTAGATTAATTAAAAACATTGCACAGCGTGTGTTTGAAGGAAAGTGAACTGGGTTTGGCTCTAACAGGCATACACCCAAATCACTTTGCAATTCACGAAGCACTGCACTCACATTTCATCTACAGACAAACTGTTTGGTCTCCAAAAGGCTTTTGGAGAGATTACATATCGTTCCTTTCATAAAGATGCCATTAGTGTCTGGAGAGTAATGGGAGCCACTAATTTGATAGTCTGACCTTAAGCTATTCATCAGCTCAGAGGGAGAAGAAGAATAGATGATGCGGGAGATCACATTATAATTTGGCTACAGGATCCAATAGTCTAATGACAGCATTAACTCAAACAGCTGCAAAGAAAATGTTTTGAAATGCAGGGAACAAAAGGCTAGTATAGCGAGGCTGGGTATCGTCAGTATGATAGTCCAACATCACAGCAGGGAGCAAATATAATATTCACACAATTCCATAAACAGGGAGACGTCCTTGTCGCTGTTTCTGCTTGGCCCTCGAGCAGCTCTTAAAAGTCACTGTAAGGAATGATAATTGTTTCTCCAGAGAGTGGGGCTGAGGGTAGCACAACTGAATTGTCCTTTTTTTAAGCTGCCATAATACACCAAGGTTGTTCCCTTTTAAGTAAAAAAAAAACAACACTAGTCAGGAGTTTAGGGGGGGGTAATTTTAACACTAACTGCTAACACAGGTGCTTTCAGAGAGGGGTCAGGCTGATAAAGTGGTTACAAATCTGGACATGCATTTGGGCAAATACATGAATAATTGAGGGCAGTTATCCAATTCCCCCTTGTTTAGATCCTTGGGAATGTGTTGCAGCATTAGGACTGAAACAAGGCCAACATGCAAATGAGATTGATAGTGTAGCAATGGGGTGGTAGATGTGATACAATGTCAGGACTTTTGAACAAAGACAAGCTTGAGGGTTGAAAAGGCCTTTTTATTTTTTTACATCATTAAGTACTGCTCTGGTATTTTTTATATCTTCAACAAATGTACAATCCTACAAACTAAACTTTGCCTGGAGAAGTTTGTCAAGGGGGCATTCGCTTCACCACACCTCCGAACTTCAACACCTTTGAAGGCTTTGAACAAATGTTTGCATGTTTATTGCTGCCTTCTAGTTGGGCCTTTTAACATGGGGGTCTATGGGGATTTTTGGCAGAATTGCAGTTTCACAACACCCCCCGCATTAACTATTTTCCAGCAGTGGGGGTTGCTGATTGGTTGACCCTGTGTTTCTCATACCTCACTTAAGGCGAGCTGCATGTATTGATTCAAACATCTACAGAAGAAATGCTTTGGAAGATGGTCCATGCTATAAACTAGATACAGTGTACAATACATGGGCTGTGATTTACTGAGCACACTAGTCCTTTTACATGCCTTCAGATGAGTCACATCTATGGCAACAAATCCATTTAGTTTTATTGGAAG
>NC_136901.1:7044151-7071354 GCF_949606895.1 Notothenia rossii
TCTACACATCAGAGCCAAGGCATCCACCATGAGGTGCATTTATGTGGAAGAGGAGCGCTTGGTCAAAGGTCTGAAGGCAGCAGAGTTTATTTTGCAATGGGTTTTTATATTTCTTGATTACCAGGCACAGAGGGTCAAAAAAGGAGGAGAGGGAAAGTGTGACCTGCTGTGGTCGGACTCTTAACTGACCAAAAAAGGCTGTCTTTTGAAAATATTTTTGAAATATAATGTACACTTTTCAGGAGAGTTCAAAAGACAACCATGGGATCTGAATAGTGCAGGGCATAGTACATATGGTTAAAAGACATTTAATTTAAGAGCACACGCATGCAAGTCTGGTAAGGAAATAATTGCAGCTTAAAATCTAAAATCCAACTTTTTTGTTTTTCTAAAGTCCAGAATCAGTGTGGCACTTAGAATAATTTCAGATTCTGCATATGCAAAAAAAATTCCCCATTTCTCTGTTTTTGGTTGAGAAAATATTCAAACCTAATTGAAGTTGTAAGCTTCCCATATGTGCCCTAGATTTGAAAACATTTTTTTATATTGTTTTTTGCTCAGTTAATAGCCTCGTTAAGATGATGGATGTAAACACCACCTGTTGTTCGTTTTAACATCCCCATTCACGCGTTGCCTAAGCCTAACTCTTTAATGAAAATGTGAATCCCCAGTCATCTGCTTTTCATAGTCAAGTAATCTGCCCCTGAAGCCTGTCCCTATTTCTTGTTGTTTGGAATTAACCACTCTCTGATGGTGTGCTGGCAGGCCTAGTTTTTTTTCATTCCAATTACGTACAGTGGAGGGATGTCTGTAGGGGATCAGGTCAAGTTCTGTAGGTTCCTTGCCCTTAAGGGCTTGTTATGGATCTCAAACTCATCTCTGTGAGCTGTCTTAACTCCTGCGGTCAACACAGTCTCGACCTTTCCTTCACCTTCTTTTATGGGACGTCGTGGGTGGTGGTGGTGGTGGTGGTGGGGAGGGAGTTTGTTATTCCTATTTATTTTTTCACCAGGCCCGCATTTCTGTTGACAGTTAATTTAAGCGGATCAAGGTGTCCAGTTGCCTTGTCTAAAGCAAGGGCTTAGTATGACAAATAGCGGGGCAGTACACTCCAAAGTCTATCTCTTCAGCCGCACTGCCCACTCTCTGTCTGCCTAGATGAACCTTTCCGGCTCTGGTGACACACTTTCCGTTATTTCCATAGTTGTCCTCAGAGCACTCTGAGTCCAGGATTCACAGGATCCTGACAAACACACCCATTTCAATTTAGAGTGCGACCAAAGACTGAATAAAGAAAGAAAAACCCAGAGAGAAGTAAGATAACCACTACTATGTCAAGAGAAGTTCAGAAGTTCAATTAAGACAGCTTCACAGTATGTCCTCTCCTCTTATCTAAGTGGATGTGACCTGATCTTTCGGAAAATGTCATTTAAGTGTCAGGTACAGGCTAGAACTTGGAAACATTCATACAATAGGTTTTGTGTTTTGCTATTTTGTGCCACTCTATATATACCTTCTCCATACGCCTCCTGTTTGGCCTTCATTTCTTTTGTAAGTCTATTCACTGAGAAAGAACACATTTAAAATACCAACTGTGTGAGTAGTTCATGTGGTTGTGCACACGTTTGCCATTCACTTGCACTTAGATGTTGCTATGTTAATGAAAGGAACACCAACAAAATTGGCATATGCAAATGTACTCTGAGTTACCTTCGATGAATGTTGATACATAAACCTATAAGACGCCCTCACTTTCTTTTACACATCCTTAAACCCGCCAAACATCCACAGAATCATCCCCCTAATCAGCAGCTCTCAGATTTGGCCTTGGACTTGATGGGAAACAAAAGTCCTGGCTCGCTCCGTGGCCTTCTCATTTCCAGAGTGTTTTAACCGTGGTGCTGGCATAATCAGTTTGCAGTCCACTCCAGCCAGGGGTAATTAGGAGGATGTAATGGGGGCTGTGTTGTGCAGCTCTGAAGGCTCCATGCTGAGCTTGGAGAGGACTAACAACTGAATCAGCATCCCGCCGCCGGTATATAATGCCGTATTATGTCTTAAGAATGGAACGCTCTGGGACAATCAGAAATGATTGTTTGGTGTTGAAAGAAACATGAGGTTTGGGAAAGCCTCACACAGCATCATTCGATAGGGATTATTTTCTCAGCAGTGGAAGAATAGATATTTTGAGGTAGTTATCAATGCCTGTTGTTGAGAAGTTATATCTCCTGCATAAAGCTTTATTGGAATTAAAAACAATTATTCATCATTTCCAAATTCAAACATTATTATAAATCCCAAAAAGTAACAAAGTAAATTATACTTGGCCCTCTGATATGGCAACACTATCCTGGTCCTTAAAAAAAATGTGGTTCAAAGTGAAGACATGGTTAAATAATGATGTATTTCTTGACAAAAATATATCGTTAACTAATGTCAAAGACTTTAATCTAAACATTGTTTGTCAGATATCAACAAAACACACTCACACAGGTCAGACACATTGGCAGTAGCAGATGACACACAATGAAATGACAAGATGACTAAAGTTGCCTTCGGCTATATTTAATGTATTTTTATTTCCAATCAGTATTCAGGCAGTATGCTGTGTAGAAGAAGACTTGTCAACTCTCAAAGTAGACCGCATGCTAAAGACCCGATTGGTATTTGTGATGAATATAAAAGCAGATTTTGACAGTCTTTTAAGGGTATCAAAAGCATAACTTGAATTTCATTGTCTTCAAATGGAAGTCTTATTAGTGAAATAACTGTCAATCATTTTGAAACGCAGGAAGTTGGCCACAACTGTCCTAAAGGGGGCGTTATAGTTGCAGACAGATTTCATCTTATTCAACTGGAAATCTTTAATATTGTGAACAGTTAACTGGACTCCTTATATACATTGTTCAGCATATCTAAAGTGAAATACAAAAGCACTTGTCCCCATATTCACCTGCTTTGTTATTTGCATGCCATTTTGTACTGCTAATATGGGAAGTTGCCAAGCCCAGCATTTACATTGAGCTGCAGATGTAGCATCTGCTCCTTGTGTTTGTGACTCCCTGTGTGTGTGGGTGGGTGTTTGTATTTCCCTTTCTTTGTAAAAAGCCTGAATGTGCTGCTTTAAATTAACCAATCAGCTGTCTAATCCTTCACTGAAATGGTTGCACTTCAAAGACTCTGGCTTCCAGGGAGCACACTGCATAGCGCGCTGTCAGTGAGTTGCTGTGCACCGCGAGAGCTGCTTTCAGAACTTCTAAACCACCTTCAAAACACGGTGAAACAGCAGATGCCTCATGCTGACCTCTGAATATCTGGGGACCCTCACATCATATTTGTGCAGAAGGTCTTTTACCTCACATCCTCCTTTCTAATTCCCCAGGTTACCTTGCCTACTTTCCTCTGTGCTCCATTTGCCCCGATACATATTCAGCAGTTTCTCCTGTCCCCTCAGAAATGACTACTTCCCCATTCACCTCTCTGCCTCAGACTCACAGGTCTGCATCTCCGCCTGAATAGTTGACAGATCAACTTGGATGTCTGCCTTCTCGCTATGATACTGGCAGCAAAGTGTCATATGAGGACCTCACCGCAAACACAACACTTTACTGGAGAATCAAACATTGGTCAAACATAAACATTCATGCGCAAGGGACAAATAAGTGTTTGTGTGCAGAGTATTTTCTTCAGCTACGGTAATTCTACAGCTACAGGTGGTCTTTAAAGCCCCCATATTTGCCCCATTGTGTAAAACCTGGACATTGTCCCACTAAGCATTGGCTTTTCTCCCTGTCTACTTGAAAATAATGAAAGTCAGAGATATTTGTTTTAGGAAAACAGCAGCTCCCCCATTCTGCTTGCAATAGCTAGAAACGAATCTACTTAAGAAACACTCCACATTCCAAGTATTTCTTCCAAGACAAAACTAATTGAAGACCACTGCAGCGGCTCTCCATTTCCTTTAATTATTCTGCCGTTTTTCTTATTTTCCATTTGGCCCTCAAGCGTGCTTGGGAGAACTGCCACATTTGTCTTTGTTTTTTGAAGGTGCAATTGTATCACCTTTCTACAGCCCAACTGTAACATATTGTAAGTGAGATTCACCTGGGATGTGCTCCGGAGCTAAACCCCCAGGCCAAAGAATCCACTGTGTGAACTGCTGGGTTACTAAAGAGACGGTGGAGGGGAAAGATAAACACAATATAGGACAAAAATGAAAAAAACATCCATCTATTGTTATAGGGAATGTGGAGGCGTTGGCTAACAAGATGGATGAGCTCCCTGCATTGACTGAGACATGGGCTAGTGGGACCCTAATGTTCACTGAGATATCTTGAGCTCTGGACTCCAGTGGGAGCTTTCCATGCGAGCAGACTGATGGCATGAGGCAGGGCATGCTATATATTTCCATCTGTCTTACCGGTTCAACTGTATTACTGACTTTTATCTGCTATTCCTGCTAGCAACCCAAAACATCACAATTTAAAGTGGACCTATCCTGCTATATTTGAATAATATAGTGTAGGACCATACCTATATAAAGGCATATTTATACTTTTTATTTTTCAAAATACCAAACAGATCATGCATTTTAGCCATTCCTCATTTCGCTCAATTGAACACTGTCTTTGCATGGGCTGATTCTGTGAGAGCAGCACCATCTACAGGCCTGGCATATGTACTACAGCGTCTCCAGCGCTTTCCAACGGCAATGTCCGTGGCTGCCTCCTCCTGATTGGTGGAGTTGGCCCAATAGCCGTAGCGCCACTTCTGTGACGTCATAGAAGTGTTCAAATCTGGATCAGTCTGTATCAGATCTGTTGCAGCCCCTTTTTAAGAGATTTGGGTATGGAGGAAAATAGAGAGGGTTGTGTTTTCTGACACTTGGTGAGTTCCCTGGAACACCGGGGACACATATTCATGTAGAAAAGACGTACAAAAGTGCATTTTGCATGATAGGTCCCCTTTAACTAGAATACCTTTTTATTTCTAATATCGGCTCTCAAATCCATCCATTAGCTGTTTTCATTATGTACACTGCACGTCATTGGACTAGCTATATGTCGATTTTACGGGTAAATAATGCTCAACAGATTCCCCTCTCTACAGATAACCTTTCCCATCTGTTTCCATGCATGTGCCAACTGTCAAGCAGCTGCACATTAACCTCAAAAGACTGTGTGGTATTCTACAGAGGCTTTTTAGAGCAGGACTGGCTCTACCTTGGCATCACATTTTAGAAGTGATTCAACCCGAGAATTGTGACGAATATAGCTCCCAATTTGCTTCCATAGATATTAACAAAATAAAAGCGCAATCTTCAAAGCCAGTGATAAGTTGCCAGTTTCTTCATCCTGGAACTCACCGATAGGAATGGGGCTCCAACGAAACCCGGCCAAAACCCAACTCTTGCTCTCTGCTTTGATAGAATACGTTTCACTTAAGTCCTATATCTAGAGGCATAGAGTATCTCGCTTTGATTATTTCCATTGGTTTCAACATTTATCAAACCACTGCTGCTCCAGCTTTAAAGTCAGACCTAGAAACCTTTGCAATTCAAAACTCATAGACAAATCGGAATGGTGAAGAGACAAATCCATATAGCATAGCCTCTTTTTGGATGTATCAAAAGCTAAATGTATCACACGTTTAATGAAAAGGGATTAGAGTTTCATGAGCGTTCATCTTAATCATGTCAGTCACTACAAATAAAACTGCTTGTGATATGCATTCTTCATCCTGTACCCATCCCTGACCCCTGTTAGACAAACAGCAGTTTGACTAGAGAGCCAACAGATCAGTGGAGGAGCATTTTCAACATAGGCCTTTAGTTTATCCTACAGCGGCTTGAGAGCCTGTTAACCAATGCCAGGACTTCGGCTCTCTGTTTAATACCATGATCCAAGAGCTGCTACAAAGCAAGCCCTCCTGGCTAACTGTGCCCCTTCCCATCTGTTGCTGGATCACCAGACTCCCAACTGCTGAGACACAACAAGTGGAGCTTGACAAGGAAACGTTGAACACATCCTAAGCAGGGGTTGCTTGTTATTTTCAAATTGTACAGCTTAAGATAACTCTATGTATGATTTACTGACAGCACAAGAGTTCCGACGAGGTGGAACAGTCACAACTAAATGCTGTAAATACTGTCAAGATGATGGAGGATGCGAAGTAGAAGCAAATTCACCTTTGCTTACATTCTGTAGTTTTACAATAGACACTGTAAACAGCTTGTTCAAGACTTAAAATGGAGTTCCATTTCATAGTCACTTTTTTCCATCTTAAACGTCCAACAAGTGACCGGTCAGATTCCCATTAACACATGGAAGAACCGCGCCGCATCACATCGCCAGTCAGTCCTGAGTAGACAAGCAGAATTAGGAAGCTCATGACCGTGTCTCCAAGTGGGAAGTGCTTACGGACAATTATCTGCCCTCCGTGACAAATGAAATCTCCATCGGTGAGTCCTGTGGTCTGGGGACTCACTTCTGTTCAGGAATAACATATAGAACCACAAGGAGTTATTAATTGGTTTGCATCTAACTGTGGCTAAGCGATACAAAATAATTTAATTTCAGCAAATATGGAAAATCTATGGAGTCTCATTAAGTACAGATGGCAACGAAAAACAAATTAAAACCCCAGCTTCTAAACTGCTATTTACACAAAGACTACATCTTTTTTTTTTCAAACCAAGGATTAATCTTCCTCGCCACCAGGACATCAAAACATTCACTAATTCCTAAAAGAACAATGTAGGAATGTGTCTCTCAGTTGTGCTCATGAGATAAAGCAATCACCAAATCTGGGGATTTAGCTGTAAGCCAGAATTGATCATCTCTCAGATCTTATACATGCTGTTGCTTTCGTAAAGCTTGGTGTTGCAAAAAAAAAAAAAGTGTTAATGCAGCTTCGAACCCAATGCATTGTGGGGCCTTCTGTGGCTGTCATTTAAACCCATTGCCAGTGTTTCATCATGTTTAAATGAACTGAAATGAACATCTTCAATCATGCGGCGAGGGAACTGCACGACCTTGAGGCCCGTGACACCCATTTAAAAAGATATATAATAAATCAAGAATATCTTTTCAGAGAAATTTTGCAAGAACTCTTTTTTTTTTTGTATCCTTTCATTCATGATTGTGAAATACACCTTGTTTCCCAGTGTAGTAAAACGTTCTGCCCTTATGCAGTCACAGTATTTCTGTGTGTTAGTAATAAATAGCTTTTCCTTTAGTCAATACCAAAAGCTAAACTAGAAAATAAAATGTGGAAGCCGAGGGGAAATCTTAATGCTTCGTTTACTTATTTTTCTATCCATTTGTGTTTAGCACGCCACATTCAGATTCTGACAGCTTTAACATATTTTCATTCCTCACACAATCCACCTCCACATTGCCAATATACTCTTCAGTGAGTAATGACATGCAATGGCTCAGCATTCATTTGGCTCTTGGGTATCTTCCTCGGTTCACCCTGAGCCCTGGAAGAGACAAGCAACAGTGCAAGCCATTAGCATGAGAATGATTAATGTGGCCAGATGAACCCTGCACTGTAAATCATTCTTAAAAGTTGATGCACAGGACGCTGTGTAATTACATGATCACAAATGACCCTGACAAAATAGTCATGGGAGTGTACTGGAGATGGTATTTAATGTTGATTTATGATATTGTGTTAAGTGTGCTCATCTCACTGCTGAAGGATATGAGGACATTTTGGGAGGCTTGTGCGGTCGAGAGCGGAAATAGTAATGGGAAAAATAAAAATATTTTTCAATTAGATAAAGAACATAATCTACGTGTGGACTTTTGTTGAATGAAGCTGTTTTATTTAATATGAAAACTACATTATATAAAGATATTGCTCTTGCTAATTGAGGCCTTCTGTTTTTAAGTACATCATATGTTTTAATCTAATTTATGGCCATACATTACACACAATTTATCAAATAGCACCAACTGTTCTTAGATGTAAGCCTAGGGGCCAATGGCTTCCATATGTCTGATTCTCAGTACTACAGGGGCTGTTTGTGTTGGGTTTACACAGAGACCAAGTCATGCAATGTTTAATCTGTATGCAGGAGGTGTTTCAAATTATGGGCTGTATCCTCCAAACAGGAAACGCCCTCTCCTTTGTAAATCCTCAAGGCCAGGCTGACCCTATGTCTCCTTTGAAAATGACACTGTCTGGCCTGACAGAGTAAAACTAATGATGCATTCCAGACGCCTTCATCAAGCCATAATGTCAAATATGTAAAAGTTTATGAGGAATAGTGTAACGCTGTCAAGCTAGGGTGTGATATGTGATGTGAGTTTGCATTAGGAATTGTACAGAATGATCCTGTGCACATAATGGAAAAGTTAAATATATCCTTACCTTGAATTCTTTTCAATGCCTTTTGATTAACAACATGTCCACATTGCTACAAGCACAAGTTTATCACTCCCATTATTTACACCGCACACTGGGGTTTTCATTGGTCTGATTTAATCGATATATAAAACCAATGATCAATGACCACCTGAGTGCAAATACCTGGTAAATGGAATGAGTCCATTTGATATTTCCCAACTTTACGAGTTGAGGGGAATTGCCTGACAGCTTCATTAATTAACTGGCCCGTGCCCCAAAGGATTATGGGATTCTGAAAGCTACAAAAGGGATCACTGCAGTCCAAACTTGGAATGCATGTCTTGGGACAGTCTTCTTGGCATGGTATGTGTAGTATTTGGTCCAGCAATGCAGAAGAGCAACTCTGTATTTTACTATTTATTGTTACATCTGCTTCATAAATGGACACTAATTCCTAAATGTATGCAAAGTCACATGAGGTTACACCGCATTGTGAGCTTTTACTCACCTACAGTAACATACAGAAAGAGATCAAGGCTTGTTGAGTGACTTACAGATTAGCAGACAGACGTAGTGACAGAAAAACCTCAAAGAAATGGTGACAGAAAAATCAAAGCAACTTGAGTGACAGGCTGTGAAAGGTATTTAACAGAACTGATAGGAAACAGGTTCTCCGGGTGTGTGGATGCGTGGAGGCTCTGATAACCAGCTGGTCAACTTAATCGGTGCCTCTTATATCTGTAGGGGAATAAAGGAAGTTCTCTGCCTATTCTCATTCAACTGTAGATTGTGCTGAATCTTTTGGCAGAATGACAGAGGGGAGAAAATCAGAAGCTGACGGAATAACTGCCATTGTCATATGACAAGCTTGCCTGGGTTCCTTCACTCTGTTTTGAAGATGCAACAGAGCAACTGACTCAACAACAGTATCAAAGACAGACATTTCTGACAGCGACATGAATTCGCTGCAAGCTTTTATCACAAAATTACTTCAGTGTGAGCTGATATTTAGTACTCTGTTGAGCCTGGCCTTTGCAGTGCACTTAATCTGAGGGATGCTTTACTTTACTTGTACAGGTGTAAAAGCAAGTGGAAGTAATGGCGGCTCAATTTGGCGGCACAGATTTATGATGCACAGTTAAATATGCAAATTAAGTCAGTAGTAAAATGAGAGCAACCAACTCCCATGCACTCTTGATAACAAAATTACCTATTAAAATACCATAAATAACCAATTCCCCTCCAGGACAAGGTCAGTATTTGAATTTGACCCATAACAGCAGATCTATACAGGTGTTGAAGTATCCAAACAAATCATCTGTTAATTCATGTGAGGTGTAAAACACATCATTAATCTTTATTTTGCTTGTTTTTAGCATTAAAATGGGTTCGGTGACGAGTGAACTTATGTATTATTCAAGTGCATCAGCAGCTCTGTAAAACAACACATGATGTGACTTTCCAGGAAACAAGAAGGTTATCTGCAAAGTTAAGGTTACTAAAGCTTTCTTCCAAATCTTTCCGACAGATAACTTCACTCAGTTAAACTGCATAATTTTGACCCCTATATGTGAAATATTCAAAATACAAATATAGGCATCACAGAAGCTCTCCTTCAGTTTTTGCTTCAACAAGTCTGGGGGTAAACCAGAGGACATCAAAGTGTCTTTATAGTTCCACTTCTTTCAAAAGCACAACATGCCCACGGCGTCTCCACATCACACACTTATGCGATGAGATTTCTGTCAACAAACATGTTGTGTAACCTACAGAGTTACTTTTCCCAGTTCTGGTTTTGCACTAAATCCACTTCGGTGACGTAACTTGCCCTGTGACCTGTCACCTTTAGTTGTTTTTCAGTTTTACAGTATATTACTTTTGGAAAAAATATAGCACGTTACTAATAACATTACCCAACACATTTCCACACAAGATTAAGTGTTTATTTCTCTTGCATGACAGTGCATATTTTATTTTATTATTCCAAATACTTTGTAACACTATACTGCACGTCGTATTTTAGTACATCCAGATTTCACTTAAACCATTTTCTATATCTTAACGTTTATTAGTTTAAATTGTTTTTATAAAAATCTTTGTTCTTTTTTTCTTACTTTTTATTTTATTTAACTGTATTTATGTACACCAAAACAAATTCCTCATACATTTAAATGTCTGGGGTTGCAACAGCTGATACATAATCTCTCCCTGTTGTCAGTGTGCAGTATTGCAGGTGTGGATTTAAAGTCAAACTTTTATTTTGTAGGCCCGATTTTTTATTTGACTCGAAATGCCGGAGACCATAAACTTCTGCCACGTAGTGATCATCTTCTTAATAAAAAATCTTTGCTGATGTTTTTTCAAGTCTTCTGGCCAATCAGAATCAAGATAACGGCATGGTGTTGTTGCCGGAAGTCCTGACGGAGAATAACTTTCCGGTAGAACTCTTTATACATCCATGGGTACAACTTCAGATAAAAATGAACACGTAATGAAATACGTCCCCCGGTTTGATGATTGACAGGTCACAGAACAATGGGGGCTATCTACCCTTACCCACAATTTAAAGTAATTCAGAGAGACTCTTTCCTCTTCTCTCTGTGAGGATCAGCAAGTCCAGCTGTCAGAACGAAGTAAAAAACAAAAAATGGCATTATCACAGTGTACCAGAATGCATAGTTTATATGTTAGTATTTCAAGACAATCCCCCCAGACCCCCCTGCTGGGGTTGGGTTTTCAGAATCTCACGTTTTTCAAGTGTGGTGAATTTGCAGGATTGGCTCCAAGTCTGCCTTTTTATGTTACAGTTCAACTTTGATTCTAGAAACTTGATGACCATCATCAGATTAAACTTTAAAACATACTTTTGTTCTGTGAAGGGATATAAGGGATATGTGCACTGCACTTCACTTTAATAAAAAATGTATGCTGAGAAGCATATTACTGCACGATTTTTTGTTGAATCGATTTGAGCAGTTCAACATTTTGGGTCGTGATTTATTGACAAAGGAAACAAGTGGGTCCCGAAGCTTGACCAGTTGAGAACCACTGCCCTAGATCCACTGCTGGGGAGCTGCCTGGAGAAGCTAAATGGAACCCAGCCATCGTTAGCGACACCTGTCCTCTGTGTCTGCTGTGAAAAAAAAGTCTGGTGCAGTCATACTACAGAAGAAAAAGACGAGAGGAAGAAGGTGTCACTCTCATGATGTATCAGACAACGTTGAATGAAGGACTCTGGGGGACAAAAAGAACTGTGAAAGTTAACATGAAAGTAAAAAAAGTCAGGACGTCTACCATGTTTTCCTGCGTTTCAGATAAAGCAAATAGCAATGGAAGGAGGAGTGCTGTCAACAAACGAGATTGCTACGCAGTAACATGCGCAGTGGGACACTTCTTGACATGGATACCTCTTCCACATGAAGGAGAAAGAAGAACAAGAGGCTGTGGCTCAAGGGGTAAATGTGTGTCTATCAATTGGAGGCTTGGTTGTTCAATCCTGCAGTCTACATGCTGACGTGTCCCTGGGTCAAGATACTGAAAGATTTCTTCTGTAGGAATGGAAAAATGTGTGTGGTCTCTGTCGAAATAGCTGAAGAGAAGATGTCAACAAACAAGATGGCTGCCGGAGGGACAGTATTGGACATGGAAGAAGATGTCAAAAGTAAGTCCTTCTTTCTGTGTGTGATTCTGTCCGTCCCCTCGCTGCTTTCTTTTCCCCTCTTCTGCAGTGTGGATTTAATTGCTTGCTGTGTTACTACTGATGTCATGGAGATGCCGTAGTGTATTGTGTTTGCCTTAATTGACACTGAAGCTGCTGTGTTGTTGCTGCTGTCAACACGGAAGAGAGTCTGCTGAGGCTTGCTTTGGCTGTATAGTCAGCTGTTGCCTATGTGATTGTTTGTAGCCTTTGCAGAAGGCCTGCTGACTGCTCAGGGAATATTTTATGCGCTGAGCTGTTGCTGAATGAGTCCAAACTTACTAGACACTGTAGGCTTTTAAATACATTGATGTGAACATACACTTTTTGTGTGCATTGTTGACTATTGCATTGGTCTCCACTCTTTTCTGTCCCACCAAGCCAGTCTCACGGCATTTCGTGTTATAGTCACGACATTTAATCTATTGATTCGTGTTCACCAACACGATTTCCCCCTTTTTTTCGTGTCACACAGAACGATTTTAAAAGCAATGTATTTATATTGGTAGTATGTTTCTTGCCTGTAGCACGTCTTTTCGTCCAGTCGGGTCCTGGGAGACCGGAAGCTGTGTGGTTCATAAAAAAAATGTCTTACTCAATATCAAGCCAGGATTATTGTTTTTATTTTAAATTGTATAATGTCAGACCTTTTTTGTGGTCCGCAAGGAAAATAAATGGGGCTCAGAGCCTCAGAATACTGAAATCTGTATTTTTAACACCATATCCCAACGTGCATTGCGGCTAAAACATCCAATCACAGAGCTTCAACCTTAGCTGAGGATCTTGGGTGATCAGCTCAGTGGCTGTGTATCACAATGATGTTAGAAATGTCCCTTATAGGCCTACGTCTGTTTCCGGTGACTCTATTTTGAAATTCAGTTCCTGACGGACGGCCAAAAAGCCCAAGATTATAGAATTAAACAAATACATAAAAACAAGGATAATTGTGTGTTATTTAGAAAAGAATAACAAATTAAAAATAAATGTCAGTATGCTGAGGCTCTGAGCCCCATTTATTTTCCTCGCGGACGGCAAAACAATTCAGACATTATACAATTTAAAATAAAAACAACAATCGTGGCTCGTAGTTTTTTAAACCGCAGCAACTGAAGCCTTTCTCTGTTGACATTGAGCATGACTTGCATTACACTGTTCACCTCAAATAACAGTTATTTCTTGACCCCCGTCACATTTTGACTCTTGCTGAGGGGTATGAGCCAATAACTGGCCAACCTTGGGGGTGTCTATTCAATTGAAGCTGCTGGGAATGTTGCATTTAGCTGTGTGAGTCATCATGAGTCCTTTGATACGTCCTTGAATGACCTGGGCACACGGGCTCATTCGGTGAATAGAAGGTTAGATTTGCTTTTGTTTTTAAGAAGCCTAATGAGTCTATTTCAAGTCCCCCAGATGAATGTCTTCTTACTGTTATGTTCTAACTGTGCTGTACATCTTGGTTACCATCAAGCCGGTTCTCTGCTTGTAAATTATCATTATAAACAGAATATTCAACATTTGCAACTAAAGCTCATTGTTGTGGAGGCAAAAGCGATGAAAATATGATGGAAGGAATCTGAATGCGTTAATTTTGGATCAGACAAGCTTATTTCCATAATTAGCCAATTGTGTTTGGAGAGGGACTCATTTAAATCTGCTCACTGTTTAAATATGCATGTCTTGAGTCATTTAAAGCAAAGGAATTATCTCTAATACAGTATGAATGCAAGCTGAACATTCATGTGTGATTTAGCTAAAGCCTGAATAATACCTGTGATACAGTCTGTGGGATTTAGTGCACACTTACACCTGTGCTGTCTCCAATGTGCCTTTCATTCTCAATGTACTCATTCACATGACTTTAAAGGACAATATTAAGGTTTACATCCAAATATATTGCACATTTTGAGACGATGGGCTTGAGAAAATTTGAATGTTTGCTCGTTACGATCAGGCCCGTACCCAGGATTTTCGTAAATACCGAGGTCCAGCCCCCCCCCCCCCCCCCCACATTTTGTTGGTGCACACAAAAGCATTTGACTCTGGGCTCAGCAGGTGAGAAACTAAAGAGGGCCTTCCACATGTGGCAGACCAGGTGTTGGTGCTGCCGGATTTGGCACCCCTACTATAACTTTGTCCTCGATAGTCATACTGTTACCAAAATCACACTGGTGTTTGCTGTTCACCTGCAGTTTGTGCACACAAAAGCATTTCACTCTGAGCTCAGCGTATACAGTACATATATTTCTTTGTAATCATTCTTTGCCTTTCAAAAGCATTACATCATTATTTACACAACACGAAATTAACTTAAAGGTGGGGTAGGTAAGTTTGAGAAACCGGCTCGAGATACACTTTTTGTTATATTCCATGGAATAATAATAATAATAATAATAATAATGCATTTTATTTATATAGCGCTTTTCACGACCCAAAGACGCTTTACAATATGAGGGAGGGTAGACAAACAAGGACAGGCAAACAAGTAAGTATAGTAAAATAAATAAAAAGGCAGTCAAGAGGAAATTGATTGAGAGGAGGGGGGCTTATGGGTAGGCAGAGTTGAAAAGATGTGTTTTGCTGTGAATGCTCTTAACATCCCGATAGCAATGAATATCTTAAGAACATTTCCATTAAAAAATATCATCTGTGGAAGCCGTGGCGCTGTAAAAAGCACGACCAATCATCTGAGCCGGCCCGGATAAAATAACTGGATGGCCTACCTGCCTGTCAGCCTTCCGTCTTTGCACAAACTTATCTCGTGCCCTCATTGGTCATGTGCGCGTTCGTGTGTGTTGGAGGAGGGGCTCTGTGAGGAAGTGGCAGATTTTTTACGGCTGTGTATTTTCAAATTCTAGCGCACTCGAGCTGGTTTCTTCAAAATTACCTACCCCACCTTTAATGTAAAGTATTTATTTCACCTTATTATACATCCATGGGTACAAATCCGGACTACGGCTGTGTGTTGATACATTGATGTTGTCTTCTTCTGTTTGCTTTAATGTAGGCTACTTACTTGTGCATTGCCCCCACCGCCAGTAAACGGAAGTTCAACAAAGAACCCTCTTAATTATGTGCAGTTATTTCACAAGTTTTAGTATATACACCTCGAAAACATTACCGGGGTCCGGACCTCGGTGATTTCAATGGTGGGTACGGCCATGGTTACAATCCCTTATTTGATCATTTGGTGATGTTTCATTGAGATAAGTAGTACAGTAGATCCTTTATACCATTGTGACGAATAGGCATGCAACATCATGATATATTAACAATGCAGAAAACTGGATGTTTCATGCATTCATGTGACACCAGATCTGTGTGACTGTTTTAATCTGCCTCTATTTTTGTCTCCGCTAAATCTGTACACATTGCACCTTATTTAGTACACCATATTCAACCTTAACTAAGCTTGTCAATCTTTTGGCTGTCTTTCAAGATGTTAAAGATTGTCTATGTTTTTATATATGCAAATTGAAAATGTGAACAGGTGAAAGGAAAGCAACTAGAGTGAATAATAGAAACACAAATATGTCTTTATCAGGACAAACTATTTAACATAGACTATTAGCATGTTTTATCCAGCATAGCAACTCAAACAAATATCAACATAATGCTTTATGAAAAACAACTGAATAGTAGTTGTTAGTTATCAACATAATCAACAGTATACCAGTGTGACTATAATGCCAGTTAGCTCTGAGGGCAATTTCATATTATCATACTTGATATCCTACCTTATCCTTCTGCTTGCTTCAGGAAACAGTTGTTCATAAGAGGATATCATCTCTGTTTTGTATTTGTCATCACCCTACAGTACCTCCAACATATGGTGAACTAATTTAGCAAGATGAGAATTACCTATTAACGCTGCAGGTATCTGTCAGGTTATCTCAAATAAAGGTGATTTACAGAGGGCTGAGCCACAAACAGCTGTCAGGATTGCTTGAATCTTCCTAAGGGTGCATTATGTCATGCATATTTGCAGTGGTTTATTCCGAGTCCTTTTGTTTGGTTTACAAAGCCATTCAATTTAGGTCCTCACCGAACAGCCCCTATACTGCTGACAGCAACATATCACTATAATAAAGTCTGGATGGAACACAGGTATGAAGTAGGGTCTCTGCATCCTACTTTCGGCTAAGTTGTGTCGGTGATAAAAGGGTTCTTGGTGATTTATTAAATGTGCTGATCAAAGAGTGTGTGATCTGCGGTGTGACAGCCTACAATCTTACGTTGCGTTTGATCTTGTGTTGTTGTCGCTGTTGCTTGATGTTTTAAAATATTGAAATTCCCAGGTTTAATGCGAATGAAATGAGCGATATTTATGCTAAAACGGTGTATTGCAGCTGCAAACATGGGGAACCCCGGTAAGGCCATTAGACTTCAGGGGCCTCATTTGTAAACGGTGCGTACGCTACGCCGGTTTCTAAGCAATGTTTGCGATTTATAAAAAACAAACTTGACGGGAAAACGTGCGGTCCTCCACGCAAACTCTGACCCATCCGTACGCGGAACGCACAACAATGGGAGACACGAGAAACTGCGACACCGTTGGCAGAAGGAAGAGTGGAGAGAAATATTTGGAAATAGTACCATAAATAAAATGTTACCTCTCATTTATCATATATGAAGAATTCATTTACAAAAATGTATTAAAGCCAATCTTAAAATGATTTAACAAACGCCTGTTTGAGACTCCTCAGTGCACACAAAAAAATAACTTGGAGAAATAAATAAATACGGATATGTTATTTAAAACCACCTCGAATATGTTGTGTTAATGTTATGACATGTATTCTCATAAATGATGCGGTATGCAGAGGGAAAGAATTACGTCTAAACTGACGCCGTTTTGCTTTTTCTATAGGTTGTATCGATACGAGCATGGTTTTAAATAGCCTACTATCACGTTTAATCATGTTTTATGCCGTTTGCTAAGACTTGATAAGTCACTCATAAAACACAGGAGGTATGGAAACTAAGAACACCATATATTTGGTAGATTTGGCAGCTGATATAACTCAACACATTAGTTGTATTTCCTTTGAGTGGTTGATAGAGTTGCTGCGGGGGGTTGAGACGCACAGGCTGCAGTGGAGACGCTGCGCACACAGCTGATTGACAGCTGGAACACAAACCACCAAATAAAAATAAATAAAAAAATTGACTCCACTCCGCAGGGATCCCCCGATACTTTCTGTTTCTCATCATGGAGGGGGGGGGGGGGTCTCCTGTCCCCGGCACAAACACACTGACACTGCCTGAGGAAGGTTATGTGTATTTTGTAACTTTTTTCGCAAATATGGGCGTTACGTGAAGCTCGCAAAAGCTGCGCCGCATTTGAAGTTGATTGTGATTTATAAAGGGAAACCAGCGTAGGACGTGCGTGCGCAGTGTTTTATAAATCGGAAAATGTTTGTGCGTATTTATTTGCTTTGTCCTACGTAAGCAACCTTCCCATTTGACTCCTCCGCAAGGCTTTATAAATGAGGCCCCAGGTGTTTTTCATAGTGTCACAGACATCCTGAGGCTGGGTCAGTGTTTTATAATCATCCAAATGGCCATTCAGTGTGTACAGTAAGCTCAGGCACAACATAAGCGGTAAATGCTCGAGGGATTAAATGAAATGAACCAAACATTCAAGGTGTCCATGAACCTTTTCAGTTCTTTGTTATTGTGGAATAAGGTCACATGGTTTCTCTTCAGAGCACCACCTTTGAAGAAAGCAACCGCTGGTCTTGTTGGTTAACCATTATGGTTTATGTTACAAGATAAGTTGTTGGTAGGCTACTGAGTTTAGTGTCATTACCTTGGCCCAAGGAGGTCGTGGTTTCTCTATAGTGTGTTTGTTTGTCAGCAGGAACATGAAGAAAGAACTGGATGTACTTATATAAAACGCTGTAGCATTGGAAAAAGGAGGGAAACACTGAATTGTGGAACGCATAGGCCTTGGATAAAGGACTCTAAGCCCTACACTGATATTTGCTTAGGTTATTTTCATCAAGCAACATGTTTAAGCTTAAAGTCCCAGAACTCTGATCCCAGCCTTCAAAGCCATCTCTTTCAACTCCACATGGAATAAAGTTCAAAACTAAAATGTTACTGCCCCTCTTAGCTACACTTTTATATTTTCTTGCCAGTCGACTTTGATAGCAGTCGCAGCTAAAACAGACTTGACAATTTAAACTTTGTATATTTTTGAGTCCATGCCTGCAAAGTCATTTTCTTTTGATGGAATCTGTGTAGGATAGCGCCCAAATCTAATGTCTCACTGCCCCCTTTCCACTTTTGTACAAATATTGTATTGGCAGTGAAGATCAAGGACAGCCCTGGATTTCAAAGCTCTCTTTCTTTTTGGAAATAACATTTCACTTGTACAAAATGTTCTCTATACCGTGTTTATTCTTTCATTTGAAATCCAACTTAGTTTTAATTTCACTATACTCCTCCACAAGCTCGGAAATACTCTTACCATGCAATATATTTTAAATGTTGACTCAAATTAATTGTGTATCACTGTGTGCTTCTAACAAGTACTATTTACATATATGAATGTGCACTTCAAAGCCTCCAGTGATGCACATTATAGTGCAGCATGTCTTTGTTCTTGGACACAGTCTTATAAATCACACTCACAATTGTTATGCAATACCTGATTAGTGCTGAGACTTAATAGATAGGTATATAGACACATACAGACACATAATGGCATTGGATGATATGTATTGTAATTGTGCTTTTGTGCAAGTTGTTGTTGTTGTTGTTATTAACACATGGTGTAGACACAGGTTGCAAAATATACACAATATGATCCATGTGCATGCACCCTGGCATTTAGTAGCTTAAACTACATATTCTGGAAACGGGGGCTAATGGTTGCTCTGGTATCAAAGTGACAAGTCATTTGGTGGGGACCCAGTCATCTACTGTAGAGCAGTGATTCTCAAACTTTTTTCAATAATGTACCCCCTTTGAAAAAAGTACCCCCTGATCAGCGCAAAAACAATTTGTTTGGGAAAAAAAGCCAATATAGTACAGCCTTGCACCATCAATGTCTTATTTTTTAAAACAACAACCTTGTAACTGAGAAACACTTAAATGCTACATTTCAAATGTTTACAATCCATCACTAAATTCATGGCCAACCAATTTTAATATCATGCATTAACACTAAGACGACATTAGTTGCATTGAACTGATCTTTTTAATAAGTTGTACTTACAATTTAGTGAGAAACATGGGCTTTTGCTTCACTGAGGACCTTTGTCATTCTGACAGGGAGGCACCTGCAGTTATTACACTTCGTGTTTTGAAATATGTTTAACTCTAGTCTATTAATATAAAACCCACACTGCTCAAACTTCCTTACTTTTCCTAAAATTGGTATATTTATCTTTTTTTTTTCATTACCATAAAATAAATCACACGGTACCCCCTGCAGTACTCCAACGTACCCCTAGGGGTCCGCGTACCCCCATTTGAGAACCACTGATCTAGAGGGTGCATGGACATGTGGAGAAGACCCAGGAAGCGCCTCCAATCTGGCGCTGTCCAACAGGGCAGATGGAGAGGCCGATCGGCCAGGCAGCCTCTGATGTCGGCGCCATTCACAAACGGCGCGGTGCATCGCGACTTCACGAGCTGATTAGGAAACAAGAGACGGGCAGAGATGAACCGCCTTCACCCGCTGCGTAGCATTAAAGGACGAGTCTGCTTTTCCTCCTCTCAAATGTCAGGGGGATAGTCTACCCGTCTGGTGCATTTTTCGCTACTTGTAGACATGAAAAATGACCACAAAGATCAAAGAACAGAGTGTCAGCCAGTCCACAGGGGGGGCGTCAGGGCAGGGGGAAGCTACGTCTATTATCCAAGACTGTGATCCCAGTTGGGGATCTATATATAGCAGTCAATACTTTTTTGAAGTCTGAAGATGGTTCCAAAGCACAATTTCTCACATGATTTGGTTCCTTGACCTTGAAGTGTAAATGTTGTCATGGCAACATATCATTTGATGTTTATTGTATGGATCCTACATGCCATTTAGCACATTTACAAAACCTTATTTTCCCAGTTTGTTGTGAAAAAACCTGCAGTCATGTTTAAAAGATATTGTGAATAGAGTAGCAGGTAGAATCTAATTGTTTAAGGATACAATGTGTCGCAGATGTCACCTATTTTAGAAATTGTTCTGTATCTAAAATGCTGATACTGCTTCCTAAAACGAATAGATTAATGTCCTTCTAAAAAAACACATTTCTTTATGAAGTTTATGAAACCAGATTAAATACCCCTTTGGGACTATAATTGAGTAAATAGTTATGAGTAAATGCCCCAAAGTATTCCTTTTCATTCGATAACAGTGTGTTTAGGGCAGTTCTTGTACATTTTAAAGACACATTCTAGGTTATTTTAAATTTCCTTTTTAACAATCCATTGGATATGGAGCATTGCAGCATCAGCAGCCAGCGGTGAATTAAATATGTGGGTAACATCCAGCAAGTCTTTAACCGGATGACCTTTATCAGAAGTAATTTTCGACAGGGGATTTTATCATACTCCACATGGACCCCATGCATAATACACCGTTGGTTAACTGGATTCAGCCGGTCGTATTTCCGCTGAGATAAACTGTATCTCTGTGCTTTTTATGTTGCAGTTTGATGAGACTCAGACAGTGAGGGCTGATGTTTTTGTTGATGAGCAACGGGCAGCGTCAGCCCATCAGAACAAACAGCCGCGGTTATCACTTTCCCCCATTTTACATCTTCGGTGATCAACGGTCTGTGCCAATCCAGTTGGGTAATTGGCCGTACATCTCCGTCTGTGAAAAGGTTAATTAGTACGCTATTATGTGGGTGATTGAAAGCAATGATAAATAATGGAATGGCTTTTACTCAAGATTTGTTTTGCTGCAGTATGCTTCATCCAGCTTATTTAGCTTATTTGCGTGTAGTAATGTTGATGTATTTTCCGCCACATCTTCCAAGAACATTTAAACAGCCTGCCTGAAAAGATCTGCATGCCGTAAATCTTATCCAAAACATTAATAATTCCACTGTTTCTACAAGTTTATCCACTCAACAGTGGATTTTAAAGTATATAGAGCACTGTGTTGCTCAGCAATCACATACATCAGGTTCAGGTTCAGGTTCAGGTTCAGGTTTAGGTTCAGGTTCAGGTTCAGGTACAGGTACAGGTTCAGGTTCAGGTTCAGGTTCAGGTTCAGGTTCAGGTACATATCAAATGATATGAATAGCCAAGGAGTACCAAGGGCCAAACAGCTCTACTTAACATTTCCTGGCATGAATGTGTAAGCCTTTACCCATGAAGAATGTATTTTTCCTGATTTGATGGAGTTGCAACAAGTAAGGAAACTGTTAGAAATACTTATATTTTTTCAGATTCTCAAAGTGATTGCATGCAAAAGACTGTTTTCTGAATTACCTCCAGAACACACAAGTGAGCTGCAGATATAGACGTATGCATTACCAGGTTTAGTGTGTTGTAGGTTCAAACACTCCATTAGCATGGTGGCTTTGTGCGGCTCCCAGGAACATTGTGGACTCATTTTCCCATTTAGCCATGACTCATTCACACGTACAGTGCTGTGATATAAGTTAAAGTGCAGGAGCAAGGCTGTGCTGATAGTTAAGTGTAAAGATGTGTCCCACTACACTGTTTCCACTGTCCATGAACTCACTCTGAACCACATACGTGCAGCTAAAGTGCATACCGTCACCCCGTGCACTTTGACATCCATCCATCTTCTCCCGATTATCCGTGGTCGGGTCTCGGAGGTAGCAGTTCCAGTAGAGAGCCTCAAACTTCCTTTTCCCTGGCCACATCAACCAGCTCTGACTGGGGAATCCCAAGGCGCTCCCAGGCCAGAGAAGAGATATAATCCATCCACCTGGTCCTAGGTCTACCCCTTGGTCTCTTCCCAGCTGGACGTGCCTGGAACACCTCCCTAGGGAGGCGCCCAGGTGGCATCCTAACTAGGTTCCCGAACCACCTCAACTGGCTCCTTTCGACGCGAAGGAGGAGCGGTTCAACTCCGAGTCCCTACCGGATGACCGAACTTCTCACCTTATCCCTAAAGGAGACACCAGCCACCCTGCGGAGAAAACCCATCTCGGATGCTTGTATCCGCGATCTCGTTCTTTCGGTCAGGACCCATCCTTCATGACCATAGGTGAGGGTAGGAAGGAAAATGGCCCAGTAGACAGAGAGCTTTGCCTTCTGGCTCAGCTCCCTTTTCGTCACAACGGTGCGGTAAAGCGACTGCAGTACCGCTCCCGCTGCTCCGATTCTCCGACCCATCTCACGCTCCATTGTTCCCTCACTCGAGAACAAGACCCCGAGATACTTGGAAGTCCTTCTCTTGGGGTACACTTTGACATTAACTTGTAATTAACCCTGAAGTTGAATAATGGCAAAGAAAAAAGAAGCCCCCAAGCTATTAATCCTTAAAAAATACAAAACTTTGTGTTATTTAGAAAAAAACCATGAGCAAAAAACCACTAGCTATTTATCGTACTTTGCTTTTATATTTAAATAAAACACTGTTACCCTGACAGATTCTTTCAGGTTTGATTAATCACTGTGACGGGCTGAATGCAATGAACCCATTCTTTCCGTGTTGTTATCCCTGAGACGTGCGTATCCTGCAGAAGCAGCCCTCCAACCCTTTGTTGGTCCCTGCCCACAGTTTAGAAAACCAGGCCCTAAACTATACATAATTGTTTTGAATGTCAATTATGTAGGCAGTTTGTAATCTTTGCCAGAAGGGGACTGCTTAATAACATCAGAGAGGAGGAGGGGGGGGCAGTGAGATATCACTGTCAACAGACGTTTGTCTACCACGTTGAAAATCTATAGCCCCGTTCCCAATCGTGATCACATTATATCCCACACACACAACACGTGGAGACGACGGTGCTACAAATATTTTTCATGCAACTCATACGTTTCCCTGATTAGAATTTCCAGAGCATCCTGAGGGGGAATCATTGGCATGTTTTATTCATATCAAAAAACCCTGAAGCATTTAATATAATTGCGTATGAAAACACACACACACACATACAGGTGCAGTTTTGGATTAGTATGCATGTTTGTGAAGACCAATCTTTAATATTAAACAATTTAACAAATAATTATCACATCATCATCATCATCGCTGTTACACAGAAATACAGCGGGCCCGGACTCTGATGAAGAGGGGCCGCACAGCCCGGCGCTCTGATACTCCACCGCCGCAGGCGCAGCTGTCAGGAGCATTTAAGACTGCACTGACCAGAGGTCATAATGCAAAATATCATGAAAACAGCTTCCTGGTTTACTGTGTGTTGCAGTGCTGACCCTGCCCTCAAGGCCACCCGAAGGGGAGGGGCTAATGGGGCCCTCGATGCTACCAACAGCAGCTCGTTTTGATAGCACGGATAACAAATAGGCAAGGAAAGAAGAACATATATAAATAAATATATCTATAGCCCCACAAGCAGCCCTAGAGAGGCTGTTATGACCATTACAGAACGAACAACACAACTTTTAGATGACTAACTCTTGTATTCAGACCATACTGTATGTATATTGTAAGACTGACTTCTAAGAAGAGAAATGAACTCTTCCTGACCTGCTTGAGTTTAAAGGTGACAGTTGTCCATGGGTTTCATCGCAGACAGGAACAGCTAATTCAGCGTACTTTTTAATCGTGGCAATTTGCCAGAATATAAACAAGCCTAGGCTAAATGTATGTTTTAGCCCACAGATATTCCCGTGGCACTTTGATACTTCCTTGTACATCCTTCCATTGATTTAAGGGAGCTGTAGTTTTATATCTAGATCATGCAAATTGAAGTAAGACAAAATACATTTAGAGTACGACATAGTCAACTCTTAAATACTGATTTCTGAGGGCCACACCATTGAAGATAGAGCCGTCATTTGTTCTGCTTTCACAGTCTGGAAGTAGTTTCTTCTCCTAGTGCTTGTACATGTCCTTGACTACCTTGCTTTTTGACGGTTTGAATTCCTGCCTTCGTGATTGTCTGTCACCATGAGTTAGCACGTCTGACCTTTGTATGTGAAGCCTAATTATTCCTGATACATGTCTAAGGTCTGTTTTGAGGGTCCCAGTTACTGTATACTGTTTAAAGAAATGGAGTAACGACACCAGCATTTCGAGCCATTTACACGTACTCCTGAAATAACTATTTGGCTTTTACAAATGGGATGAGTTTTCTCACATCCCACGTCTAAAACTCTACTTCACTGTTTACTATATTTATTCATTTAGCTCAGCCACAACATTAATCTGTTTATTAACTATAAATAGGGGGCTGTTTACAATCCAAAAAGTCCAATGGCAAACAAACCATTAGTGGAGTGCCATTATTTCAACGCCAAACTGAGGCTCTATGGATGGCAGGGACATGATGAGTTGTTCCATGGGGATATAACACATAAAGAGGAATGGGAAAGAGAATTGTGACGATTAGGAGTGCAGGGTAGGAATTTAGAAAGTGTACAATGATAGAAAGTCCGGGATTTAATCGTCAAAATGTTTTTTTTTTTCTGAAATACACAGTATACATTTACGTTGTTTCTCCCTGCTGTGAAATCATACCGATTCAATTATCAAAAGCCGTCTTTCAACGACACGTACCGTAGCGACACAAGATAAAAGTCTCTAACCACCACATCCTATTCAACCGCATGTCAGGGCCATATATAATTACTGCAAAAGTTATCTCGTCATCGCTTCGCCACGCAAGCCTTCAAAGTCAAAATGCATATATGCTTTTGATCCAATATCTCCGGGCCTTTATCATGTCGCTGCGGGATTATTGGGATCACTGTCTGTCGGAAGCGATCTGAGGCCCCAGATAGAAGCATGACCAGCCAAACTCTGTTTTTCTGCTTGGTTAATCCGACAGCACCTTCTGAGGAGATCCAATTAAATCTCCCCTTCAAAGAATATGTGACTGCTGGAGCATAGATGAGATGAGAGGCATGGGCGGGAGGGAGACATGGGGTAGCGGGAGGGAGGGAGGACGAGAGGGAAAGGGGTCTCTTCTGTTTTAATCATTCCACATCAGTGTCACAGTATTTAAGCAGCCCCTGCACACAGATTAAAAAGCTTGCATGTGTGTACACAGGCGCCGTGTGGAAGGGATGCATGCAGGTTGGACTGATAAACACATCATATATCTGTTGATTAAAGGTGATAAGATGAATCGCGGATTTACCAGCGCTTATAATTACATTGCTAAGCAGGCGGTCATGGTGTCATTGTGTATTTCAGTTGCTGCTGGAACCGACTGATGAATTGAACAACAAGTCTTTCTAGGACAATTATGATTTATCTTAGAGTATGTCAATTGAGTTTAAAGTGCAATTATATTCTGCTATTCCTTCTTGGCAAATTGACTTTGGCTTTTCTATCAGGCGCGAAACAAAATAAATTGTTTTGCTGAATTGAAAAGAAATGTCCCAAACAATCCGCCCATACATTATGTTAAATATTTCAATATAAGACTTGCGACTTCTTTGATTTCTTTCCAGAGGCTCGTGTTTACTCTGTGGTAATACGCTTTTATCAACTCTGTAACTAATTGTTTGGCGGTGGGATCCCGAGGGAGGGAAGCCTGATGGGAAGCCGGGTAAAGAGGATGCCATCCTGCTTGTTAACACAAATGATGATATGCGAAGAAAACAGGGGAACTATGCTATCTCTAGCTTGTTACACTTCTTCGTGGCACCCTCCAGTCTTCTGGTAGCCAGCGGTGCATGCCGGAGTGAGTGGCCGGTAATTATAACCCGCACGACAGGTATTTCTCTGCAAATGAATTTGGGGATAAGCAGGCAACCGTGCATGTTTTCTACTTTAATAAGCAGTGATGGTGCAAGGTTGGCAGTTTCAAATGTGGCCTACTTTTCCAACCTCGCCTCGATGGATGGATGGATGGATGGAAGATGAAGGGGAGATAATAAGTGGGAGCGAGGTGAAGAGGGCTGGATATGAGACTCCACTTGCAGATGCGAGAGATACAGATGGATAATTGCAGTGTATAGAAGGGACCCTGTGTCAAGTTGGACCTGTCAAAGCTGAGACACAAAGCCTCTAAAGCAGCAGAGGTGCTGACTGCCCCATGATGGTGTTTAGACCCTCTCTGTCCTCCCTCATCCACACGTTTGTGTGAAAAAAGCCTCTTAGGGGTTTAAAACCGCTTTAATAGAAAGTCCTCCATTTTTTTTTTGCTGCTGTGTACACTGAACATTTCGCCACGGTTAAAGAGATCCAAATGTAATGGTTTCCCATCGCAGTGTGACAGCTGCTGCGAGCGACACACTGTGACATCCTGCAGAGGGGATAGTCCACAGTGGAAGTGATCCCAAAAAAAAATCTCCACATAACCTCTAATTGTCGGAGTGTGCGATTGTCTCTGCTGGGCGAGCCCTCTACCATTACTCACATGCACACCCACCATGTTTACTGAGGGTAGTTTGCTTATGATAACATTTTGAAATGATCTCTGTTTTTTACTCAAGAGAGCTGTATATTAGATAAGAGCTTGATGAGTACTGGGTTTATTATTTAGATTTTAAAACAGCCATATTTTAATTATAGAGATGTGAAGTTATAGTTCCAATGTATTTATGAATTTAATTCAAATTACAATATTAACATTTTAATTAGTGTCTTAGACCTGGAAAAAAAAACTCTACTAAAGAAACAAACAAATGTAATCAACATATTGAAAAAATAAATAATAAAAAAAATGAAATGATTACCTAATCTTTTTTCATTGGTCAAACAGGGTTGTTCGGATCTATTTATTATACCTAAATGGTTATAGTATAATTTTAAACAGAACCTAAATAACCTTATATTGTATTTTTGTTTAAATAAAACAAGTGTTACAAGTGTTTCTCACTTCTGAAATAATACATGTAAAAACAATGCAAACAATGTACAGCCAAAAATATAAAGAAAAATGTATTTGACAATTTTGAGTCAAATGCTTTGAAAAGTATTGAGTAATGTTATTACTTTATCTTTGAAATGTAAAAATGTCTATTAATTTGCCACGTAATCATTCAATGTTATATAAAACAGTTCAAAATTAGTATATTTTCTACATTTTGG